>NC_048300.1:97561706-97839833 GCF_013100865.1 Trachemys scripta elegans
GGGGGGGGGGGGGGGGGGGGGGGGGGGGGGGGGGGGGGGGGGGGGGGGGGGGGGGGGGGGGAAGAGAATCACCAACCACACATGCCTAGTTGTCACCTACCATCCCACAATGTTAATCAGTGACTACCACAGCCTGAAAGAACTCTTTCCCAGACCCCCTCTTCTGGCCTTTAAACAACCCTCCAACCTTGCCAAGCCAAACATCAGAAGCAAATTACCCACAGACCAGGATGTACCAACACAAAGCAGCACCAGACCCTGCCAGAACAACAGATGCAAATGCTACGATGATCGATATCCCCACAACACACCTGTAAAGATCCCTGGGTCCTACACATGCCTATCACAACATGTGGTGTATCTCTAGTGCACTAAATGCCCCTATAACAACTATGTAGATGAAACAAGACACTTACTATGCTCTTGAATGAGCTCAATTGTGGTGGGGGGAGAGGTCAGCAAAGGGACTCATCATGTGAGTAAGAACTGCTCTCATGAGTAAAGATTTGCAAGTGTGAGCCCTCAACTTTGACTCTAATGTTGGTGAGACATAAATTATTAAAGCAGAACCATTTGCAACATCTGGCAAATATACCTCTCCTAGGATGACACGCTCATCACTAGGATGAACACCATAATCTCCTCCTACATCTATCAACACAGAAAGAGGCTCTGGATAAGCTCTGGGTGGTAATAGGCAGACTGAAAAAATGGCACTCCATTTACTTCTTATGCATCTTCTGATGTGTATCTTTTCTTTTGTAAGTGCTCATATGTCCCCCACAGTACAGTAGTGTCTGAGCACCTCACCATCTATACTGTATGTATCCTTACAGCATCCCTGTGAGGTAGGTTAATAGTGTTAGCCCATTTTACAGATGGCAAATGGAGGCAGAAAGAAACTGAGTAACTGACTCAAGGTCGTGCAAGGCACAAATTTGCCAGCTACACACTATAGCTTCCTCTTACCTCTCTGCTCTTGTACGCTCCAGTGTATGGAGGATGGTATAAGTAACATAGCGAAGAAAAAGAGTTAATCCTCAAGATGTGTGAACCAACATCTTCGACACCTCCACATTACCTTATTACTTGTGCTTTTCTCCTTCTCTCCCCCCCAGTGTTTGTTCACATCCTTCATGCATCCTGACTCTGTAGGCTTGATAGATGTGTTATGGTAATTACTGAAGTACATTAAATATGAAGCTGTTGTTGGGACAGAGGACACATCTTTTATTTATCTGCAATGCATAATTTATCGAGCTACAGAAATAATAATAAAATAAATGCTGCAGATGAGTTATGAACATTATTAGTGTACATTGAATATGCAACTCTAACGTGTGTAACCCTTCTGCCAGATGGTATAGGCAGCAACAAGAGGTTTAATATGCAGGGGTTCCTCTTAACCAGGACTGGCCTTACAGGTGGGCAACTGCCCTGGGCGCTCTGGTCAGGAGGCTGCAGAAGGGTTGTGCCCACCCGGAAGGCAGCAGGAGGGGATAAACGGGGCTGCAGTGCGGGAGCCACACACTCTCACACATCTCCACTCCACCCCCCTGGCAGTATGATGCCTGCAGCACCATCGCTGCTCCACCTGCTGCTGTTCTGCCTGCTGAGTGGCCTCCCCTCCTTAAAGGGGGCCAAGGAAAGTTCATCTAGGGTGCCATTTTCCCTTGGGCCAGCCCTGCTCTTAACAGTACAAAACAGAACCAGCTCATGCCCCCACCCAGAAATCTGGGAAAACTAAACACCACCCCTGGGTACGTCTACATGGGGATAAAAACCCACAGCTGTCCCGGGGTCAGCAGACTCGAGCTCACAGGGTTTAGGCACCAGGGCTGAAAAATTGCTGTGTAGACATTTGAACTCAGGCATCAGTCATTGCAATCTGTCCCTACACCAGTTCTAAACTGCAGCCCCTGGACTAGTGATTTCAGCTCCTGTAATCGCTGAGAAGAAAGGAGAGTTCTTAATTGAGTCTGATCTGCTTTGTCTTTAAACACTAAAAAGAGGAAGGTGACATAGTATGTCAGTCTCTTTGGGTACATCTTCACTACCCGCTGTATCAGCGGGTAGCAATCGATTGATCCGGGATCGATTTATCGTGTCTCGTTAAGACACAATATATCGATCCCCGAACACGCTCACCGTCGACTCCGGAACTCCACCAGAGTGAGCGGCAGTAGCGCAGTCGACAGAGGAGCTGCAGCCGTCGATCTCACGCCGTGTGGACCCCAGGTAATTTGATCTAAGATACGCAACTTCAGCTACGCTATTTGCGTAGCTGAAGTCGAAGTATCTTAGATCGATCCCCCCGCCTAGTGTAGACCAGCCCTTTAAATAGCAGCCACACCACCACATAAGTGTGCATGTCCCCACCCTCTCTGGCTTTCACTTGGACATGGCATTACTACCCCCCTGCTTAGCGAGTGAGGTTGAATTTAGGGTTACCCTGCTCAATTGGGGTATGTTAAGTATAGTTCAGCTGCCCTTTAGTCAGACGATAAGGATAACAACATTCCATTACTCCTGCAGCCAAGACTAAAGTGAATTTTAACCCCAAACAGCCAAGATCGATTACTTTCACAAAGCAGCTCTGTCCCCTGATCACCTAGGCAAATTATGTGTGTCTATGCAACTACGGTCAGCTCCTGATGTCTTCCCCTGCCCCTCTGCCCCAGTTCATCAATAGCTGGCAGGGGAGCAATCATTCAGACCCTGGCTCACACATGTCAGTTTTAGGTAACTGTCTAACCGTAACAGGGTGACCAGACAGCAAGTGTGAAAAATTGGGACGGGGTTGGAGAGTAATAGGCACCTACAGAAGAAAAAGCCCCAAATATCAGGACTGTCCCTATAAAATAGGGACATCTGGTCACCCTAAACTGTAACCACACTGGAAGTAAGGCACTGGAACTGTCTATAAGGGTAAAAGTGACCATAAATTACATGAGGACAATCTTTAGCTATATTCCTCATAAACTGTTACCATCCATATGGATGTTTGTAGTGGGGCAGGCTGCCCCACTTTGGCACACAAAGGGTTAATAGCAGCCCTTGGCACAGCTGTGCAGAACCCAGCCAATCAGAGAAGGCTTAGAAGCAGCCAATCAGGGTCAGCTGGGTCCTATAAGAAGAGCTGCAGGGCAGAGAGGAGTGGAGTCTCTTCCTGACAGGTTTCAGAGCAGCAGCTGTGTTAGTCTGTATCTGCAAAAAGAACAGGAGTACTTGTGGCACCTTAGAGACTAACAAATTTATTTGAGCATAAGCTTTCGTGGGCTACAGCCTACTTCATTGGATGCATGCAGTGGAAAATACAGTAGGAAGATATATATATACACAGAGAACATGAAACAATGGCTGTTACTATACACAGTATAAGGAGAGTGATCAGTTAAGTTGAGCTTTTATCAGCAGGAAAGAAAAAAAACTGTTTGTAGTGGTAATGAAAATGGCCGGTTTCCAGCAATTGACAAGGAGATATGGGGCGGGGGGAAATAAGCCTGGGGAAATAGTTTTACTTTATGTAATGGCCCATCCACTACCAGTCTTTGTTCAAGCCTAATTTAATGGTGTCTAATTTGCAAATTAATTCCAATTCAGCAGTCTCTTGTTGGAGTCTGTTTTTGAAGTTTTTTTGTTGTAATATTGCGACTTTTAGGTCTGTAATCGAGTGGCCAGGGAGATTGAAGTGTTCAACTGTTTTTGAATGTTGTAATTCTTGATGCTTGATTTGTGTCCATTTATTCTTTTAAATAGAGACTGTCTGGTTTGGCCAATGTACATGGCAGAAGGGCATTGCTGGCACATGATGGCATATAGGAGGCCTGGCTCCCAGGGGTAGAACCATAAATAAAGCAGCACTGGGCAGGTTCAGGGGAGCGGAGGGAAAGCTCCAGCCTGATACCTGCCAGGCTGAGACCCCTGAAAGAAAGGGCTGAGAAGGTGCAAGGGCCAAAGGATGTGGCCCAGGGAGCGTGAGCAGTAGAAGGAAGAGAAGGAGGGCAGGACATGGCTGCCACCAGAGGGCCACTGGGCTGGGACCCAAAGTAGTGTGTGAGCCCGGGTTCCTCCCTTATACTGCACCTGGATGTGAAAGAATGTGGCCTGATACAGACTGTGGCTTGCCCCTGAGGCAAGGGGCTAGACTTTGGGGCTGCAGTTGGCCATTAGGGCAGGTGTAGACTGAGGACAGCCCCAGAAGGGGAGAGAACCAAGTGGGGCACAGCAGGAGGGCTGTGTCCAGAAGAGGACACTGCAAACCAGAGAGCAACGCGGGCTTCAGACAGCACAGCAGAGCAGGCAATGGGCAGGACACCACCCTCAGAGGGCGGGCCGGCTCCAGGCACCAGCCCAGCAAGCAGGTGCTTGGGGCGGCCCCTGGAAGGGGGCAGCACATCCGGCTCTTTGGTGGCAATTCGGAGGCGGGTCCCTCAGTCTGTGTCAGAGGGAAGGACCGGCCGCCAAAGAATCGCAGTTTTTTTTTTGCTTTTTTGCTTTGGGCGGCAAAAACTATGGAGCCAGCCCTGCTCAGAGGGTGCTCCATGGCTAGAATGGAGCTAATTCCCAGAGAAACCAGCAGGAGGTGCCGTGGTGGTGAGTCAGCAACCTGTTACAATGTATCCCTCTTCAAATTTTTAGTGTGTTCTTCAAATTACTGTTCATGAGACTGATTCTCTTTTTCAGCTCTTTCTGTGTTTGAAAAGTTATAAGGGATCTATTTCATAGGGGCAGCTACATATGCTTAGTCCTATATAAGTGGATTGTTCAGCCTCACTTGCATATAATCTTGGTAGGTTTTTCTTTTTAATGTCATGGCTAAAAGAATGACATGCAGGTGTGAATTTAAATGTTTCTCTAGATACTTTGTCTTTTCTTAGTGACTATGATTCTTTAATAAATCTGAAATCCTATGTGCTCATCAATTAACAAAAAAGTGATTAAACAAATTGGTTTGAAGAAGTAGGCTTATATCTATAGATGGCACACTCGTATTTTCAACAGTTTCCTTGCAAAGCAGCAAACCAGAATCTGAATATACTAGTGGTGAATAGTTTCTTATCAATTGCCTTAGGAACCACAAAAAACCCATACTAATTTCCCCCTACAGTTACTCACACCTTCTTGTCAACTGTCTGAAATGGGCCACTCTCATTACCACTACAAAAGTTTTTTTCCTCCCTTAGTATCCTGCTGTTAATTAATTGCCTTGTTAAACTGACCTCATACTTGGTAAGGCAACTCCCATCTTTTCATGTATTTATACCTGCTCCTGTATTTTTCACTCCATGCATCTGATGAAGTGGGTTCTAGCCCACGAAAGCTTATGCCCAAATAAATTTGTTAATCTCTAAGGTGCCACAAGGACTCCTCGTTGTTTTTGCTGATACAGACTAACACAGCTACCACTCTGAAACAAAAAGAATATGAACTTCAGGGAAGGGCAAATTCATCTTTTATGTACTTCTGCTGAAATTGATGGTATTACATAGGGGTGAATTTAGCCCATTGCTGTATCTTTGCACAGGCAAAACTCCATTGTGGGTTTGGGGATGATGGAAAAGAGAACAGAGATATCATGATGATCATGTTTCTTGCATCTGTTGTGGTCTGTCTTTTGATGTTCTCTTCTAATCTGTGCTGTGAGACACTGAGCCTGAAATGAAGCAAAATTAAAGTATTTCATTATGACTAGGGAAAGCCCTTTCACTTACTGTATCAGCATGGACTATTGCTTCTAAAGATCACAAGTGCCAAGAATTATTATGAATACTTGAGGTCGTGTCTGTCAGACTTTGGAATCAGAATGGTACCTTTCATAGCAATGAAAAAAGCTGATGTAATACTTCATACATGTGTATCCTGCTTTTTAGGAATGGGAGAGATACAAACTTAGGGTCTAGTCTTGCAAACAGTTACTACTGGGAGCAGACTCCTCATGGTAGTAGGGCTTACTCACAATAGAAAACAGTTGTAGGATATTGTGCCTTTAAGATATGGGTAAATGAAGCCTGCCGGTGCTAGTTTCTATTATTAATTTTTTGTTGAAAAAGCTTAATTTGTGACATGAGAAATAGTGAAGTATGTTGCCATCCATTGCAATGCTCAGTTTTTATGCCACCACTTTTTAGTTAGTAGATTTTCAGGAGTATTTTGGGGAGACTTTAACGTTGGGCTCAGTCCTGTTCCCACTGAAATTCATGGCAAAACTCCTATTGATTGTTCCCCAGAGCAGAACCGGGTCCATTGTATGATTGTCTAACTTGAAGAATAAGAGAAACCTATGTAAATACACAGCACCTGTAACTCTGATATAAAGCAGAGGAAAGCGAGATCAGAATCTGTACCCAGATATAAAGTACCCTTTGCTATAATTAGCAAATAGTAGAAACATGCAGTCACTCTTCTTAAATTGCTACATCAGGACCTGAAATATTGTCTTGAATCTCTCTCTGTGCAGCTGTCTTCAAAAAGAGATATCAGTGATTCTGAAAATGTTTGGATCATATGGTCACCCATGGTCAGAGTTCAGCTTTTTAAAGAAACTTATGTGGAATTTGTCCTAGAAACTGGGCTAGGAGTTTCATCCATTAGACGATCTTGTGACGGATGAAGTCGAGGCCAGCTCCAGCTTTTTTGCTGCCCCAAGCGGCGAAGCCAAAAAAAAAAATAAATAAATAAATAAAGCTGCGATCGACGGCACTTCGGTGGCAGCTCTACCGCGCCGTTTCATTCTTTAGCGGCAATTCAGCAGCAGGTCCTTCCCTCCGAGAGGGAGTGAGGGACCTGCCACCGAATTGCCGCCAAAGACCCGGACGTGCCGCCTCTTTCCATTGGCTGCCCTAAGCACCTGCTTCCTTTGCTGGTTTAGAGCAGATTGCACAAGAACAGTGTTTCTGCTTCTGGAGGAAGGATAGTCATGTGATGAATGGACTGGGACTTGATAGATCTGAGTTGATTCCTTGCTCTTCCAAAGACTTCATGTGCAATCATGGGCAAATCATGTAGGTCCTTATCCTGCAATTCTTGGTGTGTGGGCCAACTGTTGTGTTCACACAGGAGTCCCCTGCAAGTCACTGGGGCTTCATGTAAGTGCAGCAATCCACCTATGCACAATGAATAACAGAAGTAGGAGTGTAATCTCTCTACCTTAGTTCCCTGTCTGTAAAATCCAGATAATACTACTTTCTTTGTCTGCTGTGACTACTTCGATTGTAAATTCTTTGGGACCAGGACTGTGTTTTACTAGGTGTATATACACAATACCTAGCCAAAGAAGGCTCAAGTTTTCATGGGGTTCTCTAGGTGTTACTCTAATACAAATAATAATGAAGTAATAAAATAATAAGCTAAAATAGAGAATCCAGAAATGTATTAAACTTTTTTTTTAAATAAAGGTAATAAAACTTTTTCAAACTGTACAAATATTCTGGTTTGATTCATTTTGATTTTCATGAGTTGGTTCATTAGATTGAACTGAAGCTAATTTGTTCAATGCTATTTATAAAATCGCACTAGAGCATGTTTCATTGGGTATCTTTGCTGGTCCTTTCCTGCAAGTATTTCGTAATCTGATTGATGTCAAGTACTATATGGCAAACTCCATCCAACTTTCCTGATTTAGGTTCCCCCCCCCCGCCCCCCCGAAAGTACATAATCTGCTCCAAAGCCAATAGCTGGATAGATAAGTAAATGAGGGAATCTTTATTTTTTCCCTGATGCATGCCACCTCTACAGATCTAGTACCAGCTGACAGAGTGATTAGTAGGTTATGCACAGACTTGATTAGCACCAAGAATATTTTAATAGAAAGTCAAAAGCAATCTGGAAATGTTTATTGATAAAAATAATTGGGAAGATAAATTCAAGCATGACTAGGGAGAACATATGAATATCAAAATTATTCTTCATTTAGTCAGTTTTAAATGAGTTCATTCCAAATGCACTTCTGAAACTAATCAGGGCTGAGTAATGCCCAGATCAGGTTTACACACATGACCTACAAATCAACAGGCACCTACAATAAGTTTCATCCTGCAGTTAGGGAACTGTCATTTGAATATGCCTGGAGAATGGGAAGTTGGCTACCTGAAGTATATAGCTGACAAATTTGAGTGCTCCACTGCCTTTGTAGATCTACTCAACTGTGGAATAAATATTGAGGAGATATATATACACACATACATAAATAAGACAACAACTTTAGCCTCCTGGGCTGGGTTTGGGGGATTTGTGTGCCTCACTCCCCTAGGCTCCTTTGAAAACCCCAACCCTATTTTTTAAACATTCTTGCCTCAGAAGTCCTGTCTCCCTGCCCCTTGTTCTAAGCTTAGGGTGCATTAATGCGAGTGTGATATAGCATAGCTTGTACATAATTTATAAAATTGTTTTGGTCAATGACATTGCTGCCAACTTACCCTTTAAAACAGAACAGGAGTACTTGTGGCACCTTAGAGACTAACAAAGGTGCGACAAGTACTCCTGTTCTTTTTGGGGATACAGACTAACACGGCTGCTACTCTGAAACCTTTAAAACAGGTGATATTTAAAAAAATTGGGGCTGATTCTTCTCTCACTTGCATTGGTGTAAATAAGGACTGACTTCACTGAAGTCAATGATGTGATAATGGTGCAAGTGAAAGGAGAATTATGCCAGTTGTTCACAGGAATGTTTTAGTTAAGGCACCCTGAGGAGAAGCTGGGAGGCATTTCACACTCTAACAAATCCTTCATTAACTACAGATCTGGAGGCTGTTAATACTTCAGTAAAATATTTTCAGCTGTTTATCTCAGCAGTATTATTTAATTCTGAAATGAAAAAAGTTATGGCTTTAGGTAAATATATTGTGATCTCCATCTGAATGCGATTACAAAGCATCTCTAATGGATAAGCTTTCTAGAGGTAAAATAGGAAAGTAAGTAATGACCTATTTAAAACCACTAATCAAAATGAAAAACAACGTGAGTCAAAAGAGAAGAGCACAAGTATTCGTTACATTGTCTGACTTATGAATTGAGTCCATGGATCTATAATTTTTTGCAATATGTCTCATTCAGGCACAGCTCCAGTGGTTCTAAGGACACATCTCTTCCCTCAACACAAGAGCAAACATCAATTCAAACATCCATTGCTGAGTTAGTGGCTGACTATGATTTTTGTGTAGGGGTTCCTCATTTCCATTAACCCTCAGAGAGCTGACAGTTGGCAAGTGACTATCTGGGTTTTCAGGAGCCTGGCTGGAGCCATTTGATGAGCAGTTGAGGAGAGTTTCCTGAAGCAGTGATATTAGACACATTGGATCTCTTGGCAGTATGCCCACCTCTGCACTGTCAGTTATCAATATGACCCACAAGCCGGTGACCAGCAGGGCGGAAAATGGGAGTGCACACCTGGGGCGAGAGAGACAACTGGCTACAAGCCAGAACAGGTGCTGATGGTGACAGGAACAGCAGCATGGGTGAGATGGGAGAGTAACGTGAGTGCATACACTGTGGAGAGGGGCAATTATTGTACAGAATCCTATCCTGGGGTGAAGTCTCAAGCGCCCGAAAGGTGACAGGAAGGTCATTTTAACCAACAAAACCATAAAGCAAAACTCCTGTTGAAAGAAAGCATGGAACCGAACCAAAGAAAAGATGCAAACTGAGTTTAGCCTAAAGGACGAGGACTGATTAGGGTACAGTATTGTTTTAGTAACAGACTACAATGTCCCTAGGCTGAGAGAAAGCGTGAAAATATGGGCCATTGGAAATTATTCATGAGTTGTTAAGTTGGACATAGCTTTTCGGGGAGCACGTGGCAACTTCCTTAGAGTGAGGCAGGGAGCTGTGAGCATGGCAGGGCACATTCGTCAGCTTCAGCTGGAGCTCAAGCTGTTGGCTTTGACCTATAAAGCCCTAAGGGTGACATTTTTTAAAGCACATTTTTTAAAGACTTAGCAGCCTAAGCCCCATTCTCAAAAGTGACTTAGGCAGTTAGGACTGGGCAACTTAAGACACTTCAGTGCTTTTTAAATGTTTACCCCAAATGTAAATCACAAGTGAGGCAAGGCAAAGGAGCATCTGGGTATGTCTACATGGCAAAAAAAAAAAAAAAAAAAGCCCTGTGAGAGGGAGTCTAGAGACTTGGACTCACACTACAGTGCTAAAAATAGCCATGGAGGGTACATCTACTCAGGGATAAGAGCCCAGTGGCATGACTGCAGCTGGCCTTGGTCAGCTGACTCAGGCTCACAGGGCTAAACATTGCTGTGTAGATGTTCGGGCTCAGGATGGAGCCTGGGCTCTGAGACCCTCCACGCTTGAGAGTCCCAAAGCTTGGGCTCCAGCCTGAGCCTAAACATCTACACAGCAATTTTTCAGCCCCACAGCCCAAGCCCTGTGAGCCCAAGTCAGCTGACCCAGGCCAGCCATGGTTTTTTTTTATCCCCATGTAGACATATCCATAGACACCCAGACTTGGGCTCTGAAGCCTGAGGAAGGTGGGAGGTTTCAGATCCCAAGCTCCAGTCTAATCACAAATGTCTACATAGCTGCTTTTTGTGCCATAGCACAAACCCCAAAGCCCGGCTCTGTAGATCCAGGCTCTGGGACTCGCTGCCATGCAGGGTTTTGTTTTGTTTTGTTTTTTGCCATGTAGCTATACCCTTTTGGATCAGTTGCTGGAACCCACAAGTACAGCATATAGTGGGCACACTCAAAATGTTTACTTTGGTGCTAGAGAGATTATCAGTTCCAGAGTTATTCTCCATTTTAACTACAAGGAATATTTCTGAAACCTTTTCAGATCTGGCCCTTAGGCACTTTAGAAAATGTTACCTAGATGACCACTGTATTTACCTGTCAGTGTATTTATGAACAGAGAGGTAAAGAGTGCTCCTCACCATTTAGCATCTGAAGAGACTCAATATGAAGATTCCAAGCTTTCTAGAGGAACTATTTAAATTAAAAAGAGAAAGATTTATTGAAAAGATGTACAGATACGAGTCAGCGCTTATGCAACTGCTTAACAGCAGAGTCAGCAATACAGCTATGGCATAATCTCCTTTGACACATTGTACAGTATATACCATTATCCATGGATAATTAGTAAATCTTTAGTTCCTAAAGAGCTTCTTTTTAACACTTTAATAGTTGTAACTATTTCATAGCTTAGAGAGCAACAATTATTTCTATACAATGAGAATAGAAAATATTACCCGTGGGTCTTAAAACAGAAATTTAATTACAAACTAAACAAGTGCATCACTTCATTCCTGAAAAAGATAACATTAGGTCTGGTCTACCCACAGATTTTGTACTAATATAGCTATATCTGCAAGGGATGTGATTTTTCATCAAAATGTTATACCACGACAACTCCTAGTGTCGGTAGAGTTATATAAGTACAAATTTGCCTTGTATCCATGCAGCTTTATCCCTCTTCTCATAAAGGAAGAAGTTATACTGGGCTAAGTCCCTTTGCAGCAGTATAACAGTGTAACTAGGGAGACTGTAGTGTACTCTACTGGTACAGTTAAAAAGATACAACTTACATTGTACACAAGGCCTGAATGACATTGGAAAGCAGAATCAAATTGTCTCTGGTAACAAGTCAGGGTTTCACTACTGCAGCTTTTCTGTATATTTAATACCATTCTGTCCTTCATGCTGCAGTTATGGATCTTAGAGGAGTTTTTAAAATAGGGATTTTTCTATTCTGCTGAATTTCAAATAACTATTTTTTGCCAAGGGTCAAAAGTGAAAGGAGAAACTTTATGCTGCTCTTGATCCTTGCCATCCAAAAAGTTATATGGCACATTAGTTCTCGTTCGTCCCACAACAGCATGCTAAACTGTGTGAGCCCGTCATCTATTGTGTGTAGCCAGAGTAAGCATGTGGTCATATTTTTCCCTGCCTGGTGCTTAGTTTCTCATCTGCCTGCAACTGTAACACAGGCAGTGAGGCAAAAGGGGTTGGAAACGTATGGGTGCAAACATGTATTCCACTACACTAATTTTGTCTGTATGTGACTGAATATAGTTTGAAGGTTTCTTTCTTGGTCAGAATTAATTCACTGATCAATTCTGTTCTAAGGGAAGGAAGGACAGACCCTAGGACACTACCTGTCCATTACTTTTTACCTCCAGAAAGGAGGTGAAGTTTGGAGGTGAAGAACTGGTAGGGAAGCTCCACAAACTTTTTCTTCATTTCTGGTATAATGAGAAGATTCCAGAAGACTTGAGAAACACTTACATTGTTACAATCTTTAAGAAAGGAGATAAGTCAGAGTGTGGAAACTATCGAGGCAGTGTCTTGCAAGCTACAGCAGGGAAAATTATTGCCCGTATCCCCTTAAACCAATTACTTCCTCTTGCTGAGGAAATATTGCTGAAATCTCAATGCAGTTTTTGACTATCCCACAAGACAACCAATATGATCTTCATTGCCCACCAAATCTAGGAAAAGTCTCAGGAGCAAAATCAGGACCTGTACATGGCTTTCATCGATTTGACAAAGGCCTTTGATTCTGTCAATCGCGAAGCCCTGTGGAAGGTGCTGGCCAGATTTGGTTGCCCTCCAAAATTTATTAAGGTCCTAAGTCTTCTCCATGATCAGATGATGGCCACGGTTGTCTGTAATGGCCTTGAGACAGAACCTTTCATTATCAAAACTGGGGTTAAGCAATGTCACCAGCATTGAAGCAATGATCCTTGTGCACCAACTTCGCTGGGCTGGACATTGTGTGTGGATGCCAGACTCTTGCCTCCTCTACTTAGCTCACCCATGGTCAGAGCTCCTGTGGTGGTCAGAAGAAACACTACAAAGACACACTGAAAGCGCATCTTAAGAAAACTGATGTGGATATCACAAGCTGGGAGGAGCAAGCCACCAACTGACCTCAATGGCACCACATCCTCCATCAGCCAGTGGCTCGCTTCAAGGAGAAGTGCCTTGCCCTCAAAGCTGAAAAGAGAGAGAGGAAAAAGAAATAACTTTCTCCCAGCAGACTGCTGGCCTGACACAAAATGTCACACACACCACTTATGCCTGTTACTGCATATGCTAAAGCCTGATGTAGTGCTCCAAGCTCTTTGAAAAGGTAGCCCATGCGGATGGTTCCATCTTTTAATATCCACTCTTAGATCAAGTCATGTTTTTTGTATGTGGTTTTGTGGTATGAATTTTTTTTAAGGGGGAGGGATGTGTGTGCATAGGGATTCCATTGACAATCAGACAGCAAACGTGTGGGCTGGAAAAAAATGTTCATATGTAGCTAGTTCTTACTTGTACAACCTGTTTGTTGTCCAAAAAATTAATAGAATCTTATTTAAACCCTTCAACGTTTACAAGCATGGTAGTTAAGTACAACCTAATTCCAGTCTAAGCAAGTGTGCCTCTAGTTTCCAAGCAATAATGTCAGTGTGACACAGGAGGACAAAAGTGGTGTTCACTTCCACAGCAGTCTCTTTGGTTTAGATTGATTGTCAATACTTACAGCAGGCACTAAAAGGTATCACTGGGATCAAAAAGGAATTTGGAGGATAAGTCCATCGATAGCTGTTTGGTCAGGGATGCAACATGCTCCAGGTATCCCTAAACTTCCACCTGCCAGAAGCTGGGATGAGATGACAGGGGATGGATCACTCAAAATTGCCCTGTTCTGTACACTCGCTCTGAAGCATCCGGCACTGGCCACTGTCAGAGAGGATACTGGGCTAAATAGACCATTGGTCTGACCCAGTATGGCCGTTCTTATGTCCAAAAGGAATATTGAGAGGAAAAGGGCAGGAATAAAATTCTAGAAAGAGTATAATCATGCCTGCATCTGTAATTTTCACTCCATGCATCTGAAGAAGTGGGGTTTTACCCACGAAAGCTTATGCCCAAATAAATCTGTTAGTCTTTAAGGTGCCACCGGACTCCTTGTTGTTTTTGTGGATACAGACCAACACAGCTACCCCTCTGATTCTAGAAAGAGAAACTCTTTTTGTCTTTAGAGAATACTTCCTATAAGGGTGAAATGCCTAATTTTGCTAATGCTGGCAGGACTATCAGACCCATCCACTTAAGCTGAAACCTGGTGCAAACAATAGCTCACTCAGACACTGGAGTTTCTGAGGTCTGGTTCTGTGCATCTCACTGACTGAGCTGATGTGATATAACCAGGGCATGTTAGATGAGATTCATGTTATTAGAAGTGATGGTCCCCATCACTGGGTGCAGAATTATTATTAGGCACTGACAGAAAGTGCTATGAAGAACATCTAGTTGAGGCAAAGTATTCATAAATTCTTTGTCTCCCTTTTCTTTTCTTCTGGTGTGGGATTGAAAGCAGTTTTCTCTGGACCATTTAATTAGCCTGTCAGTATATGTTTGGAAGCCTGCTAACTCATGAGCCCATAAGACTGATTTACGTTGTGTGATGTCACTACTGCCAAATGGAAGAAGAGAAACTTCAAATCAAAATCACATCATAGCAGAACCATAGGAACGTAAGGCTGGAAGGGACCTCTAGTCCTTTCCCACCCCACCCTCATGCTGAGGCAAGATTGAGTCTATCTAGATCATCCCTGTCAAAATTAATACTGAGATGTTTCTTTGTATATATATATTTTTTATTGTACTGCCATGATAGTGCAGCTTCTTCATTTTGTACAGGACCCCTCCCCTGCCCCAAAAGGCCAAAAGGTCAGAGAAAGAATAGAAACACATGCCATTGCCCTGTGATCATCGTACTACAGGTGTCTCCTGCTCTAGTTATAGGGAGAGATCACAGAATTATTGCAGAATTCTGAGTCAGTGAATTTTCATAGAGTCAAAGATATTAAGGTCACAAGATGCCATTACAATTATCTACCCTGACTTCCTGCATAACCCAGGCCAGTAATTCCTGCGTGGAGAGCATAACTTCTGGTTGAGCTAAAGCATCGCTTTTAGAAAAAAACATATATTTTAGTAATCTTTTAATTGGGCCCACGCTCTGCCTTGCCAAAAAAAAAAAAAATGCTATTCAAAAATCCCCATTAGACAAGTTTTGTTTTTTTAAAACTAGAAGCTTAAAGTTGGGTTCCAAAAAGGGAAATCTTCAAAACACCTAAGGGATTTAGGAACTACAGGTGCCAGCTTCCTCCTTGCCCTGAGGGTGGTCAGCCCCTGCTCCACCCAGGCCACGCCCCCGCTCCACTTTTTCCCCCAAGCTCTCACCCCGGCACCACCTCTTCCCACCCAGTTCTGTGTTAGGAACCCAAGATCCATTGGGATGAATTGCATGCCTCAATTCATTAGACACATCTAAAAATCACCCCTGATATCCATATTTAGGGGTGGGATCTTAACACATGTGCGCACACACACACACACACACACACACACACACACACACACAAAGGCACCTAGCTCATATTAGCTTTCAATGAAAATTGGGTGCCTACCTCCTTTAGGCACTTCTGAAAATCCCACATTACGCTCCTAAGTGTCCTGATTTTCAAAAGTGTTGTACCCTAGAGCTCCCATTGAACTCAATAGGTGTTGGAAGTACTGGGCACTTTGGAAAATCAGACCCCTTATTTAGAAGCCCAACTTCAGGCTTCTATGTTTGGTCACCGTTTCCCCTGTAAATGGCACTTGCGATAAGTACTTTGTACAAGTGTTTTAACCTTTTGCAATGTGGGGAGCCTGGGTGTCTCTGGCTTTTTCCTCATCCACCTTTCCAGTTAGCAAAAGAAACTGTGCCAATAACCTCTGGAGGTGTTCCACTCCTGCAGCTGTGTTCTACACACAGGGAATGCAGGAGATTATTTTCCTACGGTTCCTGTTTGTTGGCTCCCAGACAATATTCCAGTAAACTGAAGTTTTAGTTTTCCTTTGATATTCCCAGCTCCCAGCCAATCTCGGGGCAGGAGAAGAAGAGACCGGGACCCTCCTACCACTTCCAGCTGAGCTCCCAGGTTTTAGGGTCACATTGTCCAAGGGGCAGTCAATTATGCCCAAGCAGCTGTTGTGTGCTATCCCTCGCACACAAATAACAATGTATGAATTCCCACTCCCAGCTAGGCCTGTAGTGTAATGTGCTTTGAGAGCTACAGCTGAGAAGTGCTATATAAAAGCTAAATATTATTATTCTAAAAAGCACGGGTGCCTTGCCTACAGAAATGTTTGTGTGCAACAGATATGCATGGATACACCAAGAGAGGCCACATTTTGAAAGGGAAATCTTCAAAACACCTAAGGGATTTAGGAACTACAGGTGCCAGCTTCCTCCTTGCCCTGAGGGTGGTCAGCCCCTGCTCCACCCAGGCCACGCCCCCGCTCCACTTTTTCCCCCAAGCTCTCACCCCGGCACCACCTTGACTCTTAACATCGACAAGATTCATTTCCTAGTGCCACAGTTGTATAATTTCTTTTATGAAGTGATGACCTCTTCACCAGCTGGGACTGACTCAAAAATCCCCAGAGCTCAGGACAGTGCATTTGGCACTTAAACATAAGAGCGATAAACACTTTAGAAATAATAGTGGAAGCTTAGATTAAGGAGAAAATACAGCTGCATGGAGAGTTTTAAAGAAGTGAGTAGGAGGTGAGGGCACTCAGACTTGAAGGAGGTGCTCAGCACTTCGCATTACCAGGCCTTTTACCAGAGTTTAACAGAAAATTTACTGTGTATTAGTACACCCAGATTACCTGCACCTGAGCACAATCATAATGGATTTTTGGCAACTTTATCAGACTTTTGTAAATTTCCTCTTACTTATTACATATCTAGCACCATGCATATGCATGGTGTTATCTCTGTATCCTTGACTGTGGTGTTTTACCCTATATCCATGCCATTGTACTATGTCCCTACATTAAGTGTATTTACAAGATCCCTCCAGTGCTGGGATCTACACTATGTAACAAAAATAATTAGGGGTATGGAATGGCTTCTGTATGAGGAGAGATTAATAAGGCTGGGACTTTTCAGCTTGGAAAAGAGATGGCTAAGTGGAGTATGATTGAGGGCTATAAAATCATGACTGGTGTAGAGAAAGTAGATAAGGAAGTGTTGTTTACTACTTCTGATAACACAAGAAGTAGGGGTCACCAAATGAAATTAATAGGCAGCAGGTTTAAAACAAATAAAAGGAAGTATTTCTTCACACAATGCACAGTCAACCTGTGGAACGCCTTGCCAGAGGATGTTGTGAAGCTCAAGACCACAACAGAGTTCAAAAAAGAACTAGATAAATTCATGGAGGATAGGTCCCTCAAGGGCTATTAGCCAGGATGGGCCGGAATGGTGTCCCTAGCCTCTGTTTACCAGAAGCTGGGAATGAGAAACAGAGGATGGATCACTTGATGATTACCTGTTCTCTTCATTCCCTCTGGGGCACCTGGCACTGGCCACTATTGGAAGACAGGATACTGGGCTAGATGGACCTTTTGTCTGACCCAGTAGGGCCATTCTTATGCTCTTATGTAAAGAGGACCAATATTATGTTGAACTCCTCATCAGTATGTCTACATATAGCAGATGGGATGAAAGAATACATAGAATTTAATGTGTCAAAATGCATTCTGTACTTATTTAACAATAAGTTATTAAGGAATCGAGGGACAGGGGTCTGGAGTTGGGAGCTGATAGCACATCAGCTCTTTTTTTAGGGTTTACTAAACATATTATAAACATCAGGTGCTGTCTATAATCTTCCCTCAGCTCACTCTCCTGTTTTCAGAAATATTTCCTCACTACTAAGCACCATTGAAAAAAACATGGTTCTACCTCCCAAAGAACAATGGGGCCCAATTATTTTACTTACACACACACACACACACACACACACACACACAGATTCCCCGAAAGGGTAGTTATCTTACCCAGATGATCTGTCAGTCCTATGGAAATAAAATGACCTTTTCCAGCTTATTTTAATTCCACATTAATGAATTGAATGGAATAACTAAAAGTGTTCCTGTATCTCAGTGGCATTCAAAGCTAGGGATGGGTTCTGACACTTATTGAAAGATGGAGTCCGATTTTATCCAGGATCTTTTACAAAATGGTGAAGTGCACCCTAATACAGAGCCCATTGTGCTCTTGGATGTTTCTTTAACAGATCTGCTCTAGGAATTATTTTTGGGGTGTTCTATGGCCTGTGTTTACAGGAGGTCAGACTAGATGACCACAATGGTTCCTTCTGGCCTACCAATCCTCTCTTTTACATTGGGTTGGAGGGAGTTCCATTTTTCTCCCTCCCTAGGGTGCTTAATATTTTCCATGCAGTCCCAGTACATCCAGGAAATGTACTCATCCATAGGGATGCTTCTGGTACATTCTGATGGAAACTGTGGCCCGAACACTTACAGAATCCAGCAGGGGACCTGAGGGAAAACAAGGCTTCTTCCTTAGGAATAAATACCTGAATATACTATAAAATTTTCTGAAAAATTCATATAAAAAAGTAGAGTTGAAAATTGAGAGCCCAGCTTTTAGCGTCACACGTGTAGGGCCATTTCACAAGGATTTAACTTCTATTTACAGTGTTCAGGCACAGTAGTTCAGCTCAATTTTATGCCACAGCAACTTTACTCAGTACAGGTGTTCAGCTTTTGTTAAAATTCTGAATCAGTCTGTCCATGTAAAAACCCATTCCATAAAATAAGTATGCCCCTTTAATGTCTGGTTAGCATTACATGTACAGTAGCCAAGTAGATGCTGCACTTCAATTATTCAGAACCCCCCCTTCTCCCTACATACTGTACAAGTCACTATTTTCCCCCATAAGTTTGCCCAACTCAGAAAGGGCCAAGAGGTTGTGAAGACACAGCACAATGCTTCACTGTAAAATATGCCACTGAAACAAAAAGTAATTGAAAAAGTGGACAAGTAAATCAAATTTATCAACTGCAGCAGCCTGAAGATGATCTTATCAGGTCCTCCAGTGCCAATTTTGGAAGTGAGCAGTGCTGAATGTTAGGAATGCAGTGTATTGTGACATTACTCAGGGTACAATCTGGACTGTTGAACAGCTGTGCCCCCTTAATTCTCTAGCCTGAGGTGCCTTTTACACTGCTATGCTGTCAGAATAGCCATTCCTGGCTTGCTCAGCTTTCAGCATGCAAATTAACTCCCAGCTAAAAACATAAGATCTCTGACCAGTCACTCATGAATTACATACAAAATGACAGGTTTCAGGGTAGCAGCCATGTTAGTCTGTATCCTCAAAAAGAACAGGAGTACTTGTGTCACCTTAGAGACCTGTACATCTACCAATGTGATATATGCCATCATGTGCCAGCAATACCCCTCTGCCATGTACATTGGCCAAACCGGACAGTCTCTACGCAAAAGAATTAATGGACACAAATCTGACATCAGGAATTACAAACCAGTGGGAGAACACTTTAACCTGTCTGGTCATTCTATGACAGCCACCCGCAGATCTATCTTAAAACAGAAAAACTTCAAAACCAGACTCCAACGAGAGACTGCTGAGCTGGAATTGATATGCAAACTAGACACAATCAACTCAGGATTAAATAAGGACTGGGAATGGCTGAGCCATTACAAACATTGAATCTATCTCCCCTTGTAAGTATTCTCACACTTGCTTCTTATCAAACTGTCTGTACTGAGCTATCTTGATTATCACTTCAAAAGTTTTTTTCTCTTACTTAATTGGCCTCTCAGAGTTGGTAAGACAACTCCCACCTGTTCATGCTCTCTGTATGTGTGTATATATTTCTCCTCAATATATGTTTCACTCTATATGCATCCGAAGAAGTGGGTTGTAGCCCACGAAAGCTTATGCTCTAATAAATTTGTTAGTCTCTAAGGTGCCACAAGTACTCCTGTTCTTTTTGTACATACAAAATGACACCCACAAATTCATAGCTCCAGCCTTGTTCCCCCAGAAATGTATGTCTTGTTCAGTAGTGTGCTGGACAGTACAATGCAAGCTCATAAAAAGTCCATTTAGAGGAAAATGATAATCACTAGATTTGTTATCCCAAATGGGGTTTCCTCACACACTTTAATCCAAATACACTGGTTAAGATAGATAAAACAATAAGATAAGTGTATTAACTACAGATAGATTTTAAGTGATTACAAGTGATGCATGAAAGTCAGGATTGGTTACAAAAGAAAATAAAAAAAAGTAATACACATGCTAATACCTAATGTAACAAGCTAAGTAAACTTAAAAGCAAAGGTTTTGTCTCACCATATGCTGCTGTAAATTTCATAGGCTGGCTCTCCTTTCAGCCTGGCACCACTCCCCTTAGTTCAAGTTCTTTCAGAGTCCTTGATGTCATGAGCAGAGAGAAGGGAAATCAAATGTTTTCCTCCCTCTTTATAATTCAATTCCTTGTGCTAGAAACATCCTTGCTGAGTCATGGTGACACACAGTCCATTGTGAATGTGAGGTTTGAACTGCCCCTGTGATTAAATGTAAATTTCTTGTTTACACCTTCCCCCTGCTGGAGGATGGCCACTTAAATAGGTAATGGCCTGTTAACACCTGTCTGGGATGCTAGTATGTCTTTGTCTCTGAAAAACTGGTTTGTGGGTATTATGCAGAATTACAACATATTTCAGTAATAATCATACAGTAGAATCTTATAACTTCACATACAGTGTTGCTACACATTTTAACAGGATAATGATATTCAGCAGATTCTGATTTTTCAAATGATACTTCAATAAGGCATATTTTGTACAAAATATGTATCATAGACTTGTAAAAGGGATGACCATAATAGTATAGACTGTCACATGTATATTTGGGCTTTGTAGAAGAAGGGAGAGACTGAAAGACCCATAGCTATTATAGACTCACTTCTGGGAACAATTTGTGTGTGTGGTGTGTGAGAGAGAGACTAACCATTCGTAATAATAAAAGTCAGATCCTCAGATGATGTATTCTGGCACAGTTCCATAGATTTTAATGGAAGAATGCTGATTTACACCAGCTGAGGACCTGACCTTTGGACCTTTACATAGCACTGTGGATGCTTTAGATGGGCAAGAATCACTTTTCCACCACTAAAACACAATCACCTCCGGGGCAGGATCTGGCAGTTGTTTCACAGCTCACGATAATGTTACAAAATAGTTTAGAGCAGGATATTAAGAAAAATATTACATGCCATTGAAACTGCAGTGGAAATTTAGATATAGAATATAATTATTTCCTGATTGAGATCACCAGCTGCATGGCCACCTTTTATACTATAGTCATGTTGCCAGTCTGCTTCAACAAATATTTGCCCTCAGCCCAACTCTTCTCTCACACTGATTTCACAGATGTATAAATCCACCAAATTCCATCCTCTTTGTGGAAGTAGATCCAAGACCAATGAGGAGGGTGTCCTGTTAGACACATCATGTCATCTTCCTCAGAAATGAGGAAATGTGATAATCCCACCCCACCCTCGCAACCGGAACACAAAATCCTTCTCAAGAAGTAACCAGATAACCATTTAATAGCCTCCAAAACACATCTCTTTACAAGGGGGGAAAACATTAAAAGAAAAGAAACTGTCAATCACAGTACTAAATTATAACTGGATATAATGCCCCTTGCTTGCTGAAATCCTGTAGTGCACATATTGCAAGCACCGAATTAGACTTCTAGGAAAAATCTTAAAAGCATTGTTGTTTCTCTCTGTAGAGTCAAGCTGTTCTTCATGACCCTTCTCTTAAGAATGAAGAGTGGTGTTTTGTCAGCTCTTCAGCTCCATCCCATGTAGAGGATGATTCTTTTCTATCTTGGAGTGGTAGATATAGGAAGATTTTTTTCCCCCTGTAACAATTTACTTTTAATTAAAATGTGTATTTCTGGACAATCCAGTTAGCTTGGAGTTTTTCCTATGTATGTGTAACCCTTCTGCCCATCTAAGTTGGCAGCAACAAGGGCCGGGTTCTGTATCTAGGGGTTCCGTTTCAATAACACAGTGCAAAACCGGCTCGAGCCCCCACCCAGTGACCTGGGACAATTATATACCATCCCCTGGGCGCCTCTAAGAGGCAATACTTCCCCTCTCGCAAGCACAGAGTCTGAGTGTAACAGAAAATGTTTAATAACATGAGGTAAACGACATCAGCATTAAATTGGAAAAACACCACAACTAGAGTTCATAGACCAAACCATGAGCGAAGACCCACCCCAGCAAATTGGGCCGTGTCCTCTCCCGTTGGTTCTTGAAACCAGCGACCCAAGAATCACCAAAGTCCCAAAAGTCCGACAACCCCCCAAAGTCTCTGTCCCTGATCAGTGCAGCCCCAGAGTTCAAAAAGGGGGGGGTGTGAGCAGGGTGTTAAGGGGCACCTTACGTGATCCGAGGCCAACCAGCTGCTTCTCCGCGGGGTTCCACCCAGCCTTCACCACGAACTGCTCCACTCCACCCGCAGTCCCACTCCTGCCGTCCCACGAACTGCTCTGGCAGCTGCTCCGCTCCGCTCACCGACCTGTGAGCCGTGCTGCTCCGCCCTGCTCCGCTCACCGACCTGTGAGCCACGCCGCTCCGCCCCGCTCCGCTCACTGACCTGTGAGCCGTGCCGCTCCGCGCCGCTCCGCTCCCCGACCTGTGAGCCGTGCCGCGCCGCGCCGCTCCGCTCCGCTCACCGACCTGTGAGCCGCTCTGCTCCGCTCCAGCCGTCCCTTGGGCTGCTCCCACAAGGCTCTGTTCTGTTAGCTGCTCCTCCAGCCGCTCCACTCACCGACCTGTGAGTCGCTCAGCGCCACTCCAACCGTCCCACAAGGCTCCACTCTGCTAGCTGCTCTGCCAGCCGCTTAGCATTATAGCTTCAGGCTCCCCCACTAGTTAACACCGCCTCAGTGATTTCAGCTCTTTTGTGATTTCAGCTCATAGTAGGGGAGCCCCAGTGCTAGGGCACCACTGGCCCAAAGTGAATTCAGTTCAGCAGTCTGTAACTAGACTTCTAATGGAATCAAAAGTTAGCTCTGATATTCAACAGTGGAGAGAGGAGGTAGTGCAATTGGTGTTTCAACCCCTCAGAGAGGGCCCATACCATCAGGTACAAATACCTGTCCCCATCCTCTCTCAATTCACTGGGTTTTGTAACCCATGCCCCTTGACAAGCACCTGCTACTTAGGTAATGGTGAATGACTCACTCAGTCCTTCTGTCATACACAGTTCCACTGGCCTTGATTCACAGAATCAGGGTAACAAAACTTTATTCTTCCTGCCCCAATAACAGAGAAACTGGGGATCCCACACCAGCCAAAGTAACCACTTTGAGTTGCTGTTGTTTCATGCCAGGCGAGTGGGTGTGCCTATGCAAACAAGATCAGCCCCTGGAGTTCTTTTCCACACTCGCCATAATTCACCACCAGATGTCAGGGTAGAGCTCATCCTGACTCTGCTTACATCTGCAAACTAATTTCCTTCACATTTTTAGCCCTTCCAAAAATATGCACTGCCTTCTCTATTTCCATTAGCCATAAGGGTAGGGACTCCAGGTCAGGGACAGTGTTAATTTTGTGCCATGTACAAAGCAAAGCACATTGTCTGTGCTTAGCAAACAATTATAATAAATCCTATTCCCTCGTTTGATTTCTGGGAAGGCAACAAGAATGTGGGCGTTGTCGTTGCAGTATGAAACAACACAATCAATGTACACTTTTCATTTGGAGCGCACTTCTTTGTACTACTCCTTCCAACTCCTGCATTAAAGACTCAGCACTGAAACTGTTTCCTCTATCCATCATTCAGAAAAATAGCACAGGTAAGACTGACAAAGAATACGGAACTATTTTATAACCAACTGGAGTTGGAAACCATCTCTAACTAAATTAAAGATTAGCCACTGGGAATCACTCCCATTATTTACAATCTCTAGCTAAAGTGAGCTGTGGTTTTGCAAGGACCTTCAGCTAACCTGCCATGGCTCTCTTTCCAACTATAAAGCTCAGAATTTTCTTTAGATCTGATGTGGAGGAGGGGAATTTAATCTTGAAATAAAGAAGGATTATTTTTTTCCATGCAGGGTGGAGGAAGCATCTGTTCAGTTAATAAATGTAAGTCTACAGTTGTCAATTGAAATAGTTGCAGAATATCTATCCTCACAGCTGGAGAATGTTTACTCTGACAACTTCATCCCCAGAACCAGCTATGCAAATGTTGACTCATTCAAACAATCAGGAGAAAGGGAGACTTACAAAAATCTTAGAAAGAAGAACAGGAGTACTTGTGGCACCTTAGAGACTAACAAATTTATTAGAGCATAAGCTTTCGTGGACTACAGCCCACTTCTTCGGATGCATCTAATAAAAGCTTATGCTCTAATAAATTTGTTAGTCTCTAAGGTGCCACAAGTACTCCTGTTCTTCTTTTTGCGGATACAGACTAACACGGCTGTAACTCTGAAAAAAATCTTAGAGAAAGTCCTCTCCACAGGAAAAAACACACTTAAATTCTAATTACCTCATTTTACAGATCCTCTTCTGGGCCATCGACCCTTCACAATTTCACCTGCCAGTCTATTCAGCACAGAAGGAAAAGAAAAGCTGTTATCAAAAGTATAACACTCCTTCAAAAACTAAGGATTTGTCTACACAGGGAATTAATTTGGAATTAAGTAGGGTGTGACATTAAAGCAGAATAGTCACCCTTGATTAGCTCCCTGTGTACATGTTCTTATTCCAAAATAAGAGTACATTGTCCTGAATTAGCTTAATCTACTTCCAAAATGGATTAAATTCATTCAGAATAAGGCACTTTTATCCCAGAATAAGAATGTCCACACAGGGAGATAATCAGGAATAGTTAATTAGGAACAGCTATTCTGGAATAACTCTCCATGTAGACAATCCTTGCCTTGGAATTTACACACCAACCCCTGCACTCAGTGTGATGCAAACTGTTCTTTGGAGGCTGCTTCAGAGATTACAGGTGTTGTTGCAGTGTTAAAACATGGGACTATTTCCCCAAAGTTATACATAATTGTACAGACACACACAGTTTATATACATGTGATAGGAATTTTCTTCAGTTTCTTAAGACATCTCCTAAAAGCAATCCACACAGCACTGGTAGTTGGCATACTGCTGTCATAAGAAATATTAATTCTGTGTTAGTTTCCTTCTCTATGGACCCTAACTGTTCCATATAGTACTTAAGGTTGAAGCTAGATTCCCTACAGGATCCATGATGGATTTGGAAAACAAGGATGTGAAAACACTAGCTACAAGCTGACACCCATGTAAAAAAAGTTTTCTGGCCTTTCCCAGAACCAGCTCCTTAGGGGCAGCATGCTGGGATATTTCCCAAAGAGAAAGTCTTAGATATATTACAATTACTTTTAGCAAGGCTTCCCAAAAGCCAAAGGTTACTTGAACAGATGAGGGAGGGCCAGGCACCATATGCCCAGAGACAGACTTATGCGTTTTTCTTTCTGCCATTCCTCATATTTTGTCATATGCCTTCAATGAAATTTTAGTAACATTTTTCCTCTGCTGGTGAGCTGTAACAATACAGTCCTTGGTACTCTGACATTGTAATTTGTTGCCATGACAATGACAGTGATATAATAAATTAAGCTACTGCGAGGTCTCTGTGCCTCCAGACAGAGGCTGCAGGAGAGTGGGGCATAGAAATTTGATTTAAAACGTATGAGAAAATGTGATTTTCCCCCTCTCCTGCCCCCCCAAACCAGTAGCAAATATAGAGTAGCTGCTTCTCCCATTGAAATTAATGGCAGTTCTTCCATGTACATCAATAGGAGCAGCATAAGGCAGAGTTTGTCATGGAGATTATTATGTAGAAACAAGAGCTTGTGAGAAATAAAAACTGCTTTGCAATCCCATATTAAAAATCCTTTCTTGCTTTTTGGATTTTTTCTCTCCATGAAAATGAGAAGAGTTAAACATCTGAGCAATGAGATTGGGTGGTAATCTCTAAAGTATAACATTTTGTTTTTTAAAAGGACGTGTTTGGCTATTTTCCTTGATCAGGGAAGACAACCCCTCCTAAATAGGCTTTGTCAGTGATTATGGACCCAGTGATCACGACACAGTGATACACATGATGAGTGCCAAGTTAAACTGATCACTTAACAAGATCCTTAAGACTGGATCCTTCAGCCCTCACTCACATGCATAGTCTTAAATCACCTGAATAGGTCCATTGAAATCAAGGATTAATACAAGTGAGAATTGGTTCCATGGTTGAGGATTGGGCCCTAAAAGAGACTAACTATTATCTCTGTCACCAACTATTTTCCTTTTCCATTATGTTAGTAAAAAGCTACATCTTTCGTTGTTTGTCGAAGTGTGACAAATGGATGGTCTTGGTCCAAATATCAAGAGACAGCAATCCACATGTCTGAATGATCGTCAAAATCAACACTAATTATCATTCTTCATAGCAGTTTCAGTGGAGAGATTGAAGGCTACATATCTAAGGAGATAAACTACCATTTCATTCTTAGATGTGAGCCCCTCTGTCTCTCCAGTTCAGGATTCAGTCACACTGCCAGGGTGGGTAGAGAAACTTGTAAGAACAAGACTGGCTTGACCCCTGCAAACAGCAACATTTTCAAAAGTGCTTAAGAGACATGTAGGCACTTCCGAAAAGTTTTCCATTGCTTGTGTTTGCAGGGCTAGCTGGTTTGTGTCCCTGTAAGCTGAGCACATTTGATATGGAAATCATTCAGGCCCAGATCCACAAAGGTACTTAGGCGCCTACGTCCCAGTTTTAGGCTTCACTGTGGTTTACAGAACTTCTGTTCAGCTGCTGTCTCATCTTGTAGGCATCTAAACTCACTCAGCAGCTAAATTTTCAGGTATAAGTTCCTTAAGTGCCCATGTTTCTGACTCTAGTCATGCGCACTGCTGCCTCTCTCTAGGCACCCAGATGCCTATCTTCTGCCTTAGACCCAGCACAATCCACAAACTGGGGGAAGATAGGCAGAGAAGCACCTCTCTCACCTGCCGGGCCTGATCTAGTAGGCATGCTCAGAGGCTGCCTACTGCCTCAGACTCCATTCAAAATCTGCCTGTGGAAGAGATGGTGGTGATGGTGCCCACCTTATAAACTTTTAGCCTTATGGTTCGAGCACTCACCTGGCATATGGGAAAGCCAGGTTTAATTCTCCCCTCTGTCTGATGGGGAGAAAGGAGTCTTGCCACCTCTCAGGAGAGTGCCATAACCTTTGGGATATGTGATATTCTCATGTGAGGTTCCCTCTGTCACTCCTGTTGAAGTTGTTCCACTTTGGATGAATACTTCAATAGCCAGAGAAAAGAATCACTCTATGGCCTGATAGTTAAGGCTCCCACCTGGGATGCGGGAGACACAGGGTGCAGTCCCTGTGCTTCAATGGCTCTCTAGTTAGTTATACAAAGTAGAACAGCTTCAACAGAAAACACTGACAGAGCCCACATCATAGCTCAATAGTTAGAGCACTCCCTTGTAGAGGTGGGAGATCCATGTTCAAATCCTCTCTCAATTGAACCTGGCTCTCCTACATCCCTGGTGAGTGATCTAACCACTGGGCTAAAAGTTAAGGAGGGCACCACTACTGGCCACTTTGCATGGAATGGGGCAAGGTGCCTAACTCACTCTTACAAGAAAGAGCTTAGATGCCTAAGCTGCCTTAACTGCAGATGGCAGATTCCCAGTGGTGCATCATTAAGCAGGATTAGGCTCATCCTCTCAGCCTAGATTTAGGTACCCAACTCTGTCAGAGGCAGGGCTTGTTGGCATCTCCCTTTGCCTAGCTTAGGCGACTCCCTGCCTAGCATGCTGGCTTTTGTGGATTGCACTTTTGGGCACCTATCTCTCCCCATGTATTGTATAGGGAGCAATGGGGTTGAAAGGGCTAGTTTAAAATTGAGGGATGCCAAATAATTTTATTTAGTCACTGGGATTTTCTACATACCTCAGAGGACACCATGATCAAAACCAAGCAACAAATCACAATTACTAACCACGGCTATTTTATTATTAAAGAAAGAAAACATTAAACAAATGCAAATGACTGAACACAAACGATAAACTGGTTACTTACATTACAATCTCTTCTGTACGTGTCTCTATGGAGACAGCTTTTAACGGGGGATTATACCCCTGAGAGAGTGAACTGCCTTGCGGTGGGGAGCATTTTTCTCTTGGTAAATCAAGACTAAAGTATATTGTTTCCCAAATTATTGTGAATTCAGTTTTAGAATCTTATCAGACAATTGAAACTCCTTTAAGTATGGGCAAAACAATTTATTTAAGGGCAAGTAAAGTCTGTTTATTATTAATAATAATCTAAACAGTTGATTGCCCACTTTGCCTGGCTATCTTAACTAAATCCAATGGAATCAAAGAAAATATTTAAACCAGTTTCTTAGGAAAAGCCATTTCCAGAACTGTTTTAAAAAACAGGCTAATTATGAATATTAATAATCCTAAATCCAAGTAAAATCCTACTATCTTTCTGTTTCCCGGAGTTTAGCTCTGTCTCCTCTCCAGGAATACATGGTCTGACCACTTGGTGATTAACAGCAGAAACATTTAGTGAATTAAGTTACAACAGCATTTCAATATTCCAATAAAATCA
The DNA here is from genome assembly GCF_013100865.1 of Trachemys scripta elegans. Classification (NCBI taxonomy): domain Eukaryota; kingdom Metazoa; phylum Chordata; order Testudines; family Emydidae; genus Trachemys; species Trachemys scripta. The sequence goes on from NC_048300.1 coordinate 97,590,242, forward strand.
TTACAGGAGTTTTAAACCTAATTCCCTGGCAGTGTTAGTTAATTTTCTCTCACCAATCCATGTTGAAGCTTAGGGGAGGTTTTACTTGGGGTGGTTTCTTCTGGAGACTTCTGTTTTCTTAGCTGTTTGAGGCAGCTTGCTTCTAGAGTGCAGTGTTTAAGCAAGGTAGAGGGTGGGAGGGAAGCAGTGATCACTTCAGAGTTTTTATGCCCTCTCCTTCCTAGTGTCATGAAATTAAAAAAACACACCTCCTTCCGGCTTGTTTAGATTCAGAATTGGTTTCTGTCACCCTTGGTTTCATTGGCTTTGTGCCTTCAGGGTTGGCTTAGGTGATTTCTGAATAAGAAGTTTGTTTAATGAATATGCAACATTTCTTTAATTGCCTTTGTTTTTTCTTGGGGGGCAGGAAAGTATGAGATAAAGAGCTAAAAATAACTTTGAAAGTTCTTTTGTTCATCCATTCTCCAAGATATTCTTTCAATTTATTAGAGTTTGATAGGAAATGAAATTCTGTTTTCAAAGAGTCCAAACAGTCCTGTTCTTTAGAGAAAAGTTCTTAATTCTCAGAACAGTCTTTTAAAACTAAATAATCTTACAAAGCCTTTAGCTTAAATAATTAATCTTAATTTTTGGAGAGATGATTCTTGCCTTTTGGAGTTGGTTTAGGGCTAGCATGAACACTGCCAGTAATTAATCAATTTCCTATTAATATACATTTTCTATAATTAAATGGCTACTTACACTAGTAATTAGTTTAGCATCAAATGACCTTGTAATATTTAGAACATAAGAACGGCCGTACTGGGTCAGACCAAAGGTCCATCTAGCCCAGTATCCTGTCTACCGACAGTGGCCAATGCCAGGTGCCCCAGAGGGAGTGGTCCTAAAAGGCAATAATCAAGTGATCTCTCTCCTGCCATCCATCTCCATCCTCTGACAAACAGAGGCTAGGGACTCCATTCCTTACCCATCCTGGCTAATAGCCATTAATGGACTTAACCACCATGAATTTATCCAGTTCTCTTTTAAACGCTGTTATAGTCCTAGCCTTCACAACCTCCTCAGGTAAGGAGTTCCACAAGTTGGCTGTGCGCTGTGTGAAGAAGAACTTCCTTGTATTTGTTTTAAACCTGCTGCCTATTAATTTCATTTGGTGACCCCTAGTTCTTGTATTATGGGAATAAGTAAATAACTTTTCCTTATCCACTTTCTCCACATCACTCATGATTTTATATACCTCCATCACATCCCCCCTTAGTCTCCTCTTTTCCAAGCTGTCCTAGCCTCTTTAATCTCTCCTCATATGGGACCCGTTCCAAACCCCTAATAATTTTAGTTGCCCTTTTCTGAACCTTTTCTAGTGCCAGTATATCTTTTTTGAGATGAGACCACATCTGTACGTAGTATTTGAGATGAGGGCGTACCATTGATTTATATAAGGGCAATAATATATTCTCAGTCTTATTCTCTATCCCCTTTTTAATGATCCCTAACATCCTGTTTGCTTTTTTGACCGCCTCTGCACACTGCGTGGACATCTTCAGAGAACTATCCACGATGACTCCATGATCTTTTTCCTGACTTGTTGTAGCTAAATTAGCCCCCATCATATTGTATGTATAGTTGGGGTTATTTTTTCCAATGTGCATTACTTTACATTTATCCACATTAAATTTCATTTGCCATTTTGTTGCCCAATCACTTAGTTTTGTGAGATCTTTTTGAAGTTCGTCACAGTCTGCTTTGGTCTTAACTATCTTGAGCAGTTTAGTATCATCTGCAAACTTTGCCACCTCACTTTTTACCCCTTTCTCCAGATCATTTATAAATAAGTTGAATAGGATTGGTCCGAGGACTGACCCTAGTGGAACACCACTAGTTACCCCTCTCCATTCTGAGAATTTACCATTAATACCTACCCTTTGTTCCCAGTCTTTTAACCAGTTCTCAGTCCATGAAAGGACCTTCCCTTTTATCCCATGACAGCTTAATTTACGTAAGAGCCTTTGATGAGGGACCTTGTCAAAGGCTTTCTGGAAATCTAAATACACTATGTCCACTGGATCCCCCTTGTCCACGTTTGTTGACCCCTTCAAAGAACTCTAATAGATTAGTAAGACACGATTTCCCTTTACAGAAACCATGTTGACTATTGCTCAACAGTTTGTTTTTCTATGTGTCTGACAATTTTATTCTTAACTATTGTTTCGACTAATTTGCTCGGTAACGATGTTAGACTTACTGGTCTGTAATTGCCGGGATCACCTCTAGAGCCCTTTTTAAATATTGGTGTTACATTAGCTAACTTCCAGTCATTGGGTACAGAAGCCGATTTAAAGGACAGGTTACAAACCTTAATTAATAGTTCAGCAACTTCACATTTGAGTTCTTTCAGAACTCTTAGGTGAATGCCATCTGGTCCCAGTGACTTGTTAATGTTAAGTTTATCAATTAATTCCAAAACCTCCTCTAGTGACACTTCAATCTGTGACAATTCCTCAGATTTGTCACCTACAAAAGCCGGCTCAGGTTTGGGAATCTCCCTAACATCCTCAGCCGTGAAGACTGAAGCAAAGAATCCATTTAGTTTCTCCGCAATGACTTTATCGTCTTTAAGCGCTCCTTTTGTATCTCGATCATTAAGGGGTCCCACTGGTTGTTTAGCAGGCTTCCTGCTTCTGATGTACTTAAAAAACATTTTGTTATTACCTTTGGAGTTTTTGGCTAGCCGTTCTTCAAACTCCTCTTTGGCTTTTCTTATTACATTCTTGCACTTAATCAGCATTTATGCTCCTTTCTATTTGCCTCACTAGGATTTGATTTCTACTTTTTAAAGGAAGTCTTTTTATCTCTCACTGCTTCTTTTACATGGTTGTTAAGCCACGGTGGCTCTTTTTTAGTTCTTTTACTGTGTTTCTTAATTTGGGGTATACATTGAAGTTGGGCCTCTATTATGGTGTCTTTAAAAAGCGCCCATGCAGCTTGCAGGGATTTCACTTTAGTCACCTTACTTTTTAAGTTCTGTTTAACTAACCCCCTCATTTTTGCATAGTTCCCCCTTTTGAAATTAAATTCCACAGTGTTGGGTTGTTGAAATGTTCTTCCCACCACAGGAATGTTGAATGCTATTGTATTATGGTCACTATTTCCAAGCGGTCCTGTTATAATTACCTCTTGGACCAGCTCCTGCGCTCCACTCAGGACTAAATCTAGAGTTGCCTCTCCCCTTGTGGGTTCCTGTACCAGTTGCTCCATGAAGCAGTCATTTAAAGTATCGAGAAATTTTATCTCTGCATTTTGTCCTGAAGTGAAATGTTCCCAGTCAATATGGGGATAATTGAAATCCCCCACTATTATTGGATTCTTAATTTTGATAGCCTCTCTAATTTCCCTTAGCATTTCATCATCACTATCACTGTCCTGGTCAGGTGGTCGATAATAGATCCCTAATGTTATATTCTTATTAGAGCATGAAATTTCTATCCATAGAGATTCTATGGAACATGTGGATTCACTTAAGATTTTTCCTTCATTTGATTCTACATTTTCTTTCACATATAGTGCCACTCCCCCACCCCCCCCGCCCCGCATGACCTGTTCTGTCCTTCCAATATATTTTGTTCCCTGGAACAATTGTGTCCCATTGATTGCTCTCAGTCCACCAGGTTTCTGTGATGCCTATTATACCAATATCCTACTTTATCACAAGGCACTCTAGTTCACCCATATTATTTAGACTTCTAGCATTTGTGTACAAGCACTTGAAAAACTTGTCACTGTTTATTTGTCTGCCCTTTTCTGATGTGTTAAACATTCACATAAAAAAGAATCTATCATCTGATCTGGCCCTTACATTATCCTCCTCCATCCTCTGCTCCTGACTATAACCTGGAGATTCTCTATCATTAGACTATCCCCTAAGAGAAGTCTCTGTCCGATCCACATGCTCCTCTGCAGCAGAAGTTCTGCCTGCCTACCTGGCCCTGTGCATGGAACTGGGAGCATTTCTGAGAATGCCACCATAGAGGTCCTGGATTTCAGTCTCTTCCCTAGCAGCCTAAATTTGACCTCCAAGACATCTCTCCTACCCTTCCCTATGTCATTGGTACCTACATGTACCATGACCACTGGCTCCTCCCCAGCACTACACATAAGTCTGTCTAGATGCCTCGAGAGAGCCGCAGCCTTCGCACCAGGCAGGCAAGTCACCATGCGGTTCTCCCACTCATCACAAATCCAGCTATCTACGTTTCTAATGAAACATTGTACATAAAACATCTTACTATTCACATAACAATGATATCAGACAGTTACTATATGAAGACTTGCATTTAGATAAAAATATAAATTTTTAAAGACATTTATGCTATCTTCAGCATTTGAAAAAACAACAGTTTCCTCCAAGCGCGCGCACACACACACACATATTTATAAATGACAGTCATGATAAATATATTGTGAGCTTCAATAAAGGCAAAGTCATGTTTAATGAGCTGATATTAAAATTATAATAATGTTATTAATACAATTGTGCATCAATATTGAGGTCTCTCACTGATAGAGCCTCGGTGCCTAACTGAGGCTTTGTGGATGACACTGTTGTTCCAGTGATTTCTGGTTGCCTAGAAGTTAGGCACCACAATGCTGAGCACCACAATCCCTAAGTCCCTTTGTGGACCTGGGCCTCAGCCAGTAAACATGGAATCCAAAAAGGCTATTTTTGCAGCTACTTTGCAGAGTGATTTGCACCCAAATCAACTCCTGCTTTTCCCACTAAGTACTGTGAATACACAGATGTCTATGGAAAAAACATGGATGTTCTACTACAGCATTGGAACAATGACTGTCTGACTGAGCTACAACCTGAAGCCAAGATACTCTGACTGCATCTACGCAATGTTGGAACCAGAACTAGCTGTTCTACATTCCTGTCTTCAGAAGAACCTGGGCAATGGGTTTAGCCCCTGTTCTTTTTGCCCAAAATAGGGGGATCCTACACCTATGCAGGGATTATGAGACTCTCAATCAAGTAACTGTCAGAAACCAGAACCCCTCTTGCTCAACCTGGAATTGTTTGACTATGTGCAAACAGCCCAGGTATTCACTAAGCTTGACTTGCAAGGAGCCTACAACTGGTCAGGATAGTAGCAGGAATGGAAGATGGCTTTTCAAACCAGGCATGGCCATTATGAATACTTCATAATACCAGCTGGTCTCACAAATGCCTGCCTTTGAAGTGACGCCACCACCTGAAACGGCCCCAATACCCAATAAAGGGTGTACATGGATCATAAACATTTATGATATCTTCACAAGGCTGACATACTAAACCACAAACAACTCTGGGCCCTATCCTGCACGTGTTTTAACTTCACCATCACTTACCACCCCAGAACACAGAACAAGGCTGCCAAGGGTCACTCAGGGTGACTCTTGTACAGAACCACCATGCATGCTTATGCCTCGCAATTTTCTTGACAGCACCATTTCCCAAACCCTGACATCTTTAATCTGATCAGTGAAGGGGGAGGAGCATCCTCCCAGGAATTCGAGATAGGAAGCAAGAGGTAACATCAGATATGGGATGGCTTCATCTCAGCCTCCAGTCACCTGTATGTTCTGTAGGACGCTCCCAGCTGGAGGTACTGAGACTCAGCCACAACTCCTGCTAGCAGGCTTCAGCCACCTCAAGACCCTTCTCCAGATTGGTGCCCCTGGATGTGTGAAACTGCACTCTTAGGTAGATTCTTGCAAGATATGCAGTCATACCAAGAGGCTGCACATGAGATCCCTTGGCACTCTGCAAGACCCCTGCTAGACCTTGGGAGGCCATCACCTTCAATTTTATAGTGGAACTCCCTGTATCTGACAATTATACACCTCTACCCCGATATAATGTGACCCGATATAACAGAAATTCGGTTATAACGCGGTAAAGCAGTGCTCTGGGAGGGTGGGGCTGCGAACTCCGGAGGATCAAAGCAAGTTCGATATAACGCAGTAAGATTTTTTGGCTCCCGAGAACAGCGCTATATTGAGGTAGAGGTGTACCATCATCTTCACCATAACCAAAATGACCCACTTTGCCCCCGTTGCATACCTGCCCACTAGAGAAGAGATGGCTCAACTCCTGGTGGTGCACATTGTCTCCATGGACTCCCCAAACTGGACTCATCTGACTGAGGTCTGCAGTTTGTTTTGCAATTCTTGTGCAAAACCTTGTGGTTGCTCCGGGTCTGTGCCTACACATGCTCCACCTATTACCCCAGATCATCAGCCAGTCCAAGACAGTGAATCAGCTCTTAGAACAGTAACTATGGTGCTTTACAAATTGTCACCAGAATGACTGGTTAGCTTTCGTGCTCCAGGCAGAATTTGCTACAATAATGCTGACCATGTTTCCAGCAGGCAGAGTCCATTCTATTTGAACTTCAGGTTCCATCCCCATTTCCATCTGGCTGTACGTGCCATCTCCACAAACCCTGCAGCCATCAGCTGGGTCTGGCACATCCACAAAGTCCAGGAGGAGCTTAAGATGCAGCTTGAAAATGCACAGAGGAAGTACTAGTGATACACTGACCAGAAAGGCCCAATGTTTGCAGTTGTACAGAAGGTCTGACTCTCAGCACAACACATGGACTGGTTTTGTTGCAAACTATCCAGGTGATCAACCTAGTAATCATCAGGCTCCAACTGTCCGGATCCAGCAGGGTTCACTCAGTGTTCCATGTATCACTGCTGAAACCGCATGTCAATAACTCCTTTGCTCACTGAAAACAACTGCTACCTCCTCCAGTACAGGCCCAAGGTCATCATGAATATGAGGTCCATGAGATTTTTGGATTCTAAAAAAAAAAAAAAAAAAAAAAAAAACCAAACATGGTTCCCTCTGCTACCTCATTGATTGGGAAGGTTACAGCCCCAAGGAGCACTTCTGAGAATGGTCATCCAGGTCCATACAAAGTCAGGTGCAATAGCCTTCCATGCATTCCCCCCAGTTAAACCTGGCCTGGTAGGTATGTGGGGTGCCCCTGGAGAAAAGAGTCACATAAGGAATAGCAGGACTCAAACCCAGGTCAGCAGAGCTACCAAGCAACAGGCACCTCCACACCACTACTTGACAGCAGCAATGCACAAACCACTGCAGATGTACACTACAGGAAGTCCCTCCCTGGAGACCTGATTAGCAGCTGCCTTGTAGGGCTCCCGATTGGCCCCTTGACCTCATAAGCTCATGGGGCATACCAGGAAATGTCTAGGCAACAATGTGGATCCATGCTGAACTGTCACAACCAATTCTGATCCCAAACATCTGGCATCAACTTCGACTTGGTCTCGGACCCTCCCTCTGGACCTGAAATCTTGACACAAGTTCTAACCTCTGGTACTGACCTCAGCCCAGAAATCTGACCTTGAGCAGCTCATGCCCTGACACCTGTTCCAGGACCCTGACAGTCCTTCCTGAGCAAGCTATACCCCTTTATACCAATATTCCACCCATGAAATTTAACTCATCAAGTCTCAGTGATGTCAATTAAGTCACAATTTAGCTTGTGTACTAACACTTCCAGTTCTTCCTATTTATTCCCCATGATCCTTGTATTTGTGTATGGACATCTATGATTTCCCCATTTTTGCATCTTGTTGCTTCTATGACCCTTGTCATACTGTCTGGCATGGCTTATTACAACAGAGTGTGCCAAAATCAGGTCAAACTGTCAGAAAACAGGGCAGACACGCTAAATTGGTGGTATTTCTATAATTCGATTTCACCAAGCCAGTAACAAATATGTACGCCTGGGTCACTATATTAGTCTTATCAGGGAGTCACAGACAGTCCTCTTAGGCTCTCCAGCTCCTCTTTACTGTCCAGACAAACTGAACTTTGTGATGAAAGGTTATTAAAACCAAAAATAATCTCACCATAGGTTACTCCCAACCAAGAGGTGAGTCACTTATCCCCAGGTCAGTGGACTCTGGATCTCACCCCAAAGACAATGCTAAGAAAAAGAAATGAGATACTGAGACATTAAACCAGGTAAAATACATTAACTGGTGAATCCAAGTTTGTAGGTCCAAAGTGATAGCAGAGATGTAATGATCTGCTAGTTTTCCATAAGTTTCTCAGGGTCACCCAATATAATTTTGGAGTTCTGTCCAATAGCTCATTGTTTCATCCTATCAGAATCCATCAGTCCAGAGATACAGGATCACTCCCAGGGTTTATTCTTATAGCAGTTTTCCCCGGAAAGCAGTCTGGCAAAGGTTCCCACCACAGCATGAGTCTCTAGATTTCCCATCGTTGAACACAATGACCTATGTTTGCAGTTAGCATGCTTCTCCGTTTACAGTTCTAAGGCATCAATCCCATTTCATGGGCAATTAGATTACAGATATATGCATAATTCATTTAGTTACAGTAATCCAAATAATCGTTCATTACTTTTCATGAACAATGTGATAGCCAGAAACTATCTTTCATTAGTTTCCATGCAGTTTTACACATTAAGTAAATTCTCATCCCAACACGATCACACACTTTTGAACTGGGGTTATCTAATTACAGGGTATACATATATAACAAATTGTAATGCAATAGCATCCAACAGGTTACAGATAAATGAAGACAATACCATCACATTTCCTTTGAACTATGCCAACACAAAAGTGAAGTGGCCTGATCACATTACAATGCTTTTTTGATTTCTATTAGCGTGCGAGTGAATTAGTGTGATGCCTTGGTCTGAGCTAGCAACCTGCAAGGCAGCATCACAACCCTATTATAATTGCCCTCCTAACATGTAGCCCTCTGTTAAGTTTCAGAGTAGCAGCCATATTAGTCTGTCTCCGCAAAAAGAACAGGAGTACTTGTGGCACCTTAGAGACTAACAAATTTATTTGAGAATAAGCTTTCGTGGGCTTCAGCCCACTTAATCGGATGCATAGAATGGAACATATAGTATGGAGATATATATACACATACAGAGAACTAAGGTCACCCTTTCCTATAACCACCTGTGGGCTTTTGTTGGCCGCTTTGAACCTAGTTTAAAGCCCTTCTCAGTAGGTTGAAGAGTCAGTGTCTGAAGATGCTCTTCTCCTTCTTGGTCAGGTGGACCCCATCTCTTCCTGTCATACCCATTCTCATCACCTCACTCCAGTCTTTGCTTGTATGCCAGTGCCATGTACTGAGCACCCTTGCTTTCAGCTCCGCACCCAGCTCAGCACTGGTGCCTGTGACATCCACTAGACCTGTTCATCCACATCCCAGTCTTAGCACTCTGGAAACACGTTTGACATGGAGACAGAAATGGGGGCATAGAAGTGGTTGGGTTTGGGAAGCAGAGATGAAGCTCCCTACATTTCCCCACTGCACAGTTCTGACCCCTTCCTTTCCACACTCCTGCACTGCTCTGGCCTCCCCTCTTATCCGAGAAGTAGCACCAACTGGGGGAAGGGTAAGCCCACTTCCCTTTCCTGAAAGGGGAGATGCCCAACTTTCCTCCTTTATGGCTCTACTCTGTCAGCGCTTTTGAGCTCCCAGCCAGCAAAGGTCCCTTTGGGATTGACTCATATTTGCAGAGGGATCACAGAAAACTACTTATTTTGGAAACCCAACTCTTCATGAAAGCCCTAGTCATCAAACCAGGCTTTCAAAACAGCAATGGGATGATCTGTCATCAAGGGGTGTGCTGACACCTTAGCAGCTGTGCCAGAGCACAGTCTTAAGGGATGAAGGTTGGCAAAAAGGCAGAGGTCCCACTCTGCACCCTTGCAGCCCCCACACTCTGAATTGCTCCAACATGTCTTCCCCACCCCATTTCACCCTCAATGCTGTAACACACTCCCCACATTCCCTAGATCTGCTCCAGAAAAGTTATATGAATCTGAAAGTGTTATGAGCAGCTCCTGAAAGGGTACGTTGGGTATCAGGAGCCCCTTGACCAAATGATCCAGCCATTTGCTTTCATCTGATCACACTCAGTTCCATTGTTCAGGAAATTATGACTCATGCTCTTCATATACCCTAACTACTTAATAGAGTCGGTCATCTTCCCTTTATTTCATTAATGCTGATTTCCATGACAATACTTTTGGTCGTAGGAAACAATTTCCAAAAGCTGCCCCTGTAGAATGTAAGGACCATGCAGAACGCATGTTCTCTGAAAGCTGCCAAGGGGAAGGCACATGAATGTAGCTCAGGTTCAATGACCACAGCATGTCTGCTTGAGCCACCCCAGTCACAGTTACGACAGACCGTCTGCAAACTTTTTGGCTTCAGAGCCCTAATCTTTGCAGCATGTCTACAATTCATTCTCTTAGTTTCATCAGTTTAACTTGTTCTTACCTGGAGTTCCCAACTTTACTCTCAATATCTTTTTGTATATTACTTCCTCAAAGGAGCAATGGGGCTGTGCATTAGCTGAGATCAATCCCAAGTGTGTAGCTTACAGTGATAGTATGTGCACAAAGTTATAAGAACAAAGTGATTTTGTATATATTATTTTTATGTGGGGTGGTTTGTCAGGAACCTCTTGCACAAGTGACCCCACATTGAGCCAACCAACTGTACCCTTCACCCCCATGAGACACAGCAAATTGCAAGACTATCTGAATCAACATATGGATTTTAGAGCGCTTAGACTAGTTGTCCTTTACAGTAAGTGATTCTCAACCTGGACCATAACAGAGCCTCTCTGATATAATACATGCAAATATCTGGAGAAACAAGTATCGACTCTGCTTTGCATAAGGGAAAATGAAGATTTCCTGGACAGACGTCAGGAGATGCTTCTATGGTCACAACTTTCTGAAGATTCAGAGCAGGCGCAGCAGGGACAGAAGGATGGTGAAGAAGTTTGGCAGCATGTGACCTCCAGAAGGAGAAAGAGGAGCGTCCATGTACCAGCAATGGAGATACAGGTGAGCAATCATTTCCATGCTCTCTACAGGTCTAATGTGGAGAGTGGACTAGATGACAATCTGAGGGAAGGGAGCAGAAGGAGACTCCACCGATTGGAAAGCAAAAGATGCACTGTCCTAGGGATGAGGGTTCCACAACCACCACTCCCAAGAGGAGGAGGAGGGTGGTGATGGTCGGGGACTCCCTCCTCAGGGGAACTGAGTCATTTATCTGCCGCCCCGACCGGGAAAACCGAGAGGTCTGCTGTTTGCCAGGAGCTAGGATACACGATGTGACGGAGAGACTGCCGAGACTCATCAAGCCCTCGGATCGCTACCCCTTCCTGCTTTTCCACGTGGGAACCAATGATACTGCCAAGAATGACCTTGAGCGGATCACTGCAGACTACGTGGCTCTGGGAAGAAGGATAAAGGAGTTTGAGGCGCAAGTGGTGTTCTCGTCCATCCTCCCTGTGCAAAGAAAAGGCCTGGGTAGAGACGGTTGAATCGTGGAAGTCAACGAATGGCTATGCAGGTAGTGTCAGAGAGAAGGCTTTGGATTCTTCGACCATGGGATGGTGTTCCAAGAAGGAGGAGTGCTAGGCAAAGACGGGCTCCACCTAACGAAGAGAGGGAAAAGCATCTTCGCAAGCAGTCTGGCTAACCTAGTGAGGAGGGCTTTAAACTAGGTTCACCGGGGGAAGGAGACCAAAGCCCTGAGGTAAGTGGGGAAATGGGATCCTGGGAGGACGCACCAGCAGGAGAGCGTAAGAGGGGAGGACTCCTGTCTCATACTGAGAAAGCGGGACGATCGATGAGTTATCTTAAGTGCCTATACACAAATGCAAGAAGCCTGGGAAACAAGCAGGGAGAACTGGAAGTCCTGGCACAGTCAGGGAACTATGATGCGATTGGAATAACAGAGACTTGGTGGGATAACTCACATGACTGGAGTACTGTCATGGATGGATATAAACTGTTCAGGAAGGACAGGCAGGGCAGAAAAGGTGGGGGAGTTGCGTTGTATGTAAGAGAGGAGTATGACTGCTCAGAGCTCCGGTATGAAACTGCAGAAAAACCTGAGAGTCTCTGGATAAAGTTGAGAAGTGTGAGCAACAAGGGTGATGTTGTGGTCGGAGTCTGCTATAGACCACCAGACCAGGGGGATGAGGTGGACGAGGCTTTCTTCTGGCAACTAACAAGTTGCTAGATCACAAGCCCTGGTTCTCATGGGAGACTTTAATCACCCTGATATCTGCTGGGAGAACAATACAGCGGTGCACAGTCAATCCAGGAAGTTTTTGGAAAGTGTAGGGGACAATTTCCTGGTGCAAGTGCTGGAGGAACCAACTAGGGGCAGAGCTTTTCTTGACCTGCTGCTCACAAACAGGGAAGAATTAGTAGGGGAAGCAAAAGTGGATGGGAACCTGGGAGGCAGTGACCATGAGATGGTTGAGTTCAGGATCCTGACACAAGGAAGAAAGGAGAGCAGCAGAATACGGACCCTGGATTTCAGAAAAGCAGACTTTGACTCCCTCAGGGGACAGATGGGCAGGATCCCCTGGGAGAATAACATGAAGGGCAAAGGGGTCCAGGAGAGCTGGCTGTATTTTAAAGAATCCTTATTGTGGTTGCAGGAATAAACCATCCCCATGTGTAGAAAGAATAGTAAATAGGGCAGGCGACCAGCTTGGCTTAAGTGAAATCCTTGCTGACCTTAAACGCAAGAAAGAAGCTTACAAGAAGTGGAAGATTGGACAAATGACCAGGGAGGAGTATAAAAATATCGCTCAGGCATGCAAGAGTGAAATCAGGAAGGCCAAATCGCACTTGGAGTTGCAGCTAGCAAGAGATGTTAAGAGTAACAAGAAGGGTTTCTTGAGGTATGTTAGCAACAAGAAGAAAGTCAAGGAAAGTGTGGGCCCCTTACTGAATGATCGAGGCAACCTAGTAACAGAGGATGTGGAAAAAGCTAATGCACTCAATGCTTCTTTTGCCTCTGTCTTCACGAACAAGGTCAGCTCCCAGACTGCTGGACTGGGCAGCACAGTATGGGGAGGAGGTGACCAGCCCTCCGTGGAGAAAGAAGTGGTTCGGGACTATTTAGAAAAACTGGATGAGCACAAATCCATGGGGCCGGATGTGCTGCATCCGAGGGTGCTAAAGGAGTTGGCAGATGTGATTGCAGAGCCATTGGCCATCATCTTTGAAAACTCATGGCGATCGGGGGAGGTCCCGGATGACTGGAAAAAGGCTAATGTAGTGCCCATCTTTCAAAAAGGGAAAGAGGAGGATCCGGGGAACTACAGGCCAGTCAGCCTCACCTCAGTCCCTGGAAAAATCATGGAGCAATTCCTCAAGGAATCAATTATGAAACACTTAGAGGAGAGGAAAGTGATCAGGAACAGTCAGCATGGATTCACCAAGGGGAAGTCGTGCCTGACTAACCTAATGAAGAGGGGGGCGGCACATCCAGCCATTTGGCGGCGGGGCTGTCACTCCCTCTCGGAGCGAAGGACCTGCTGCCGAATTGCCGCCGTAGAATGAAGTGGCGGTAGAGCTGCCGCAGCTCGCGATTACGGCTTTTTTTTTCCCCCCCGCTTGTAGGGTGACCAGATGTCCCCTGAACCCCCCGAGCCTGGGCCTGCTGCAGGGACCCAGCAGCGCGCACGCTGCGCCCAGTCCCTGGCCAGTCGCATCTGGGCTGCTGCCCAGCTGGTGCTATCCCGCGGCAGCCCCGGGGCGGAGGCATAGGCAGCCCAGCCCCGTTAGTTCCCCTGCAGGACCAAGCGGGACGGGGGGGCTGGGGCCTGCTGCCCCCACTCTGGGGCCGCTGCGGTATAGCGCCAGCTGGGCAGCAGCCCAGACGCGACTGGCCAGGGGTTGGGCGCAGCGTGCGCGCTGCTGGGTCCCCACAACAGGCCAGAGCCGCAGCTGCCGAGCTTGGCCATCGGCCGCTTCCTCCCCTGCGGTAGTGGGAGCTGCAGCAGCGGCTGCTCCCGAGTCCCGGTGCCCAGGGGGGGAGAACAGCCGCTGCCTGGCCCCGCGGGCCGTCCCCCTACTCTCCCTACCGCCCGACTGAGTCCTGCCTGCTCGGGGCCAGGCTGGCTCTCACTCACCCCGGCTCCACGCTTCCCCTCCGTCTCCCAGGCCTCCCTCCAGCGCTTGTGGAGGAAGGGTGTTTCCCCCCCCCCCACGCGTCCCGATATTTGACTTGGGTGATCTGGTCACCCTACCTGCTTGGGGCGGCAAAAAACGCTAGAGCCGGCCCTGACTGTAAGGTGGATAGAAAGCTGGCTAGATCTTTGGACTCAACGGGTAGTGATCAATGGCTCCATGTCTAGCTGGCAGCCGGTTTCAAGCGGAGTGCCCCAAGGGTCGGTCCTTGGGACGGTTTTGTTTAATATCTTTATTAATTATCTGGAAGATGGTGTGGACTGCACTCTCAGCAAGTTTGCAGATGACACTAAACTGGGAGGAGTGGTAGATACACTGGAGGGTAGGGATCAGATACAGAGGGACCTAGACAAATTAGAGGATTAGGCCAAAAAAAACCTGATGAGGTTCAACAAGGACAAGTGCAGAGTCCTGCACTTAGGACGGAAGAATCCTATGTACTACTACAGACTAGGGACCGAATGGCTAGGTAGCAGTTCTGCAGAATAGGACCTAGGGGTTACAGTGGACGAGAAGCTGGATATGAGTCAGTGTGCTCTTGTTGTCAAGAAGGTTAATGGCATTTTGGGCTGCATAAGTAGGGGCATTGCCAGCAGATCGAGGAACGTGATCGTTCCCCTTTATTTGACATTGGTGAGGCCTCATCTGGAGTACTGTGTCCAGTTTTGGGCCCCACACTACAAGAAGGATGTGGAAAAATTGGAAAGAGTCCAGCAGAGGGCAACAAAAACGATTAGGGGTCTGGAGCACATGACTTATGAGGAGAGGTTGAGGGAACTGGGATTGTTTAGTCTCCAGAAGAGAAGAATGAGGGGGGATTTGATAGCTGCTTTCAACTACTACAAGAGGGGTTCCAAAGAGGATGGAGCTCGGCTGTTCTCAGTGGTGGCAGATGACAGAACAAGGAGCAATGGTCTCAAGTTGCAGTGGGGGAGGTCTAGTTGGATATTAGGAAACACTATTTCACTAGGAGGGTGGTGAAGCACTGGAATGCGTTACCTAGGGAGGTGGTGGAATCTCCTTCCTTGGAGGTTTTTAAGGCCCGGCTTGACAAAGCCCTGGCTGGGATGATTTAGTTGGGAATTGGTCCTGCTTTGAGCAGGGGGTTGGACTAGATGACCTCCTGAGGTCCCTTCCAATCCTGATATTTTATGATTCTATGATCATGGATGCCAAAGCACCTCCTCTGCTATTTCAACCTCCGAAAGACTATCAAGAATCAAATGCCCCATCTTTTGCTACTAAACCACCAGCTCTCCCTTATGAGCTAAAGTAGAAAATCCAGTACTAGAGAACTATCATATAAATAGCTCTGACAAAGTTCCATATATTTATTTATTTATTTCAGTAGTGGGCAGTTATGCACATGCACAAACACACACCTACTTCAAGGTGCTCTTTAATGTCTTCATTTTACTACACACTTTCAGATTCATTCATAGAGCAAATTTGTTGCTCTCAGATCTCTATGGCAGTATTCAACTTTGATCTCCCACTCTCCCTAGATCTGTGGCTCTCCCCTTGATGTCAATGGGAGAGCTTCACATGGAATGAAAGCATAATACCAAAGCAGAGCAGTATGCTGTGTAGATCTGAGAGAAGAATTTTGCCTTTATTGTTTTAATCAAGTATCAGAGAGGTAGCCGTGTTAGTCTGAATCTGTAAAAAGCAACAGAGGGTCCTGTGGCACCTTTAAGACTAACAGAAGTATTGGGAGCATATGCTTTTGTGGGTAAGAACCTCACTTCTTCAGATGCAAGATGCATCTTGCATCCGAAGAAGTGAGGTCCTTACCCATGAAAGCTTATGCTCCCAATACTTCTGTTAGTCTTAAAGGTGCCACAGGACCCTCTGTTTTAATCAAGTTAAAAGTGAAGATATGTCTCGCAGCTCGTGCAGACACATACTCTACATAGATTTACAAACCATTTTGCCATTGTCCTGTCCATTTCTCACATTTTATATTTCCATATATCATTCTGATTGCAGTCAAGTTTCTATCTGCACATGATGCTGCTTGTATTCTTGGAAAGGATGGAAGAAATTTAAATTTCCTAGAATTAAGGATAGAAGACAGTGACAGGAGAGGAAAAAACCAAACACTTTTACATGGCAATAGAACCGGCCTTGGAGGGAGAGAAATTATAACTAATATATTTAGAAACCTCTAAAAATGCCTAAAATTGCTTTTCCTTATAAAATAATGTTCTACATTTAAAATCCAATATCTCACTATGTACCTAGATTAGAATCAGATGCCTAATGCTATTATAGAGGAGGAATTCTGGCTATCTCCAAGTATGAAGCTTCCATTTCTAACTCTGATGGCCTTAAAAAAAAAAAACCTAGGATTTAAATTAGGGCTGTCAATTAATTGCAGTTAACTCATACAATTAACTCAAATTAATTGGGCGATTAATTGCACTGTTAAACAATAATAGAATACTATTTATTTAAATATTTTTGGATTTTTTCTACATTTTCAAATATATTGATTTTAATTACAACACAGAATACAAAGTGTACAGTGCTCACTTTATATTTATTTTTTATTATAAGTATTTGCACTGTAAAAAACAAAATAAATAGTATTTTCAGTTCACCTAATACAAGCAGAATCATAGAATATCAGGGTTGGAAGGGCCCTCAGGAGGTCATCTAGTCTAACCCCCTGTTCAAAGGAGGACTAATCTCCAGACAGATTTTTGCCCCAGATCCCTAAATGGCCCTCTCAACGATTGAACTCACAAGCCTGGGTTTAGCAGGCCAGTGCTCAAACCACTGAGCTATCCCTCCCCGCAGGGGACTGCAATCTCTTTATCATGAAAGTTGAACTTACAAATGTAGAATTCTGTTAAAAAACTTGCATTCAAAAATAAAACAATGTAAAACTTTAGAGCCTACTAGTCCACTCAGTCCTACTTCAGCCAATCACTCAGACAAACAAGTTTGGGTAAAATTTGCAGGAAGTAATGCTGCCCGCTTCTTGTTTACAATGGTCACCTGAAAGTGAGAACAGGCATTCACATGGCACTTTTGTAACCGGCGTTGCAAGGTATTTACATGCCAGATATGCTAAACATTCGTATGCCCCTTCATTCTTTCACCACTATTCCAGAGGACACGCTTCCATACAGGTGATGCTCCCGAAAATAAAAATAAAAAAAATAAAAAAAATGTGTTAAATACATTTGTGACTGAACTCCTTGGGGGAGAATTGTATGTCTCCTGTTCTGTTTTATCTGCATTCTGCCATATATTTCATGTCATAGCAGTCTTGGATGATGATCCAGAACATGTTCATTTTAAGAACACGTTCACTGCAGATTTGACTAAATGCAAAGAAGGTACCAAAGTGAGATTTCTAAAGATAGCTACAGCACTCATCCCAAGGTTTAAGAATCTGAAGTGCTGTACAAAATCTGAGAGGGACAAGGTGTGGAGCATGCTTTCAGAAGACTTAAATGAGCAACACTCAGATACGGAAACCACAGAACCCGAACCACCAAAAAAGAAAATCAACCTTCTGTTGGCGGCATCTGACTCAGATGATGAAAATGAACATGCGTTGGTTATCAAGCAGAACCTGTCATCAGCATGGATGCATGTCCTCTGGAATGGTGGATGAAGCATGAAGGGACATATGAATCTAGCACATTTAGCACGTAAATATCTTGATCCTCAACTAGTATAAATTGATGTAACATCAGAACAGCCAGACTGAGTCAGACCAATGGTCCATCTAGCCCAGTATACAGTCTTCTGACAGTGGCCAATGCTAGATACATCAGAGGGAAAGAATAGAACAGATAATCAAATGATCCATCCCCTGCCACCCATTCTCAGCTTCTGGCATCTTAAAGGGGTCTGGTTTTCTGAGGGCAGGATGCTCAGAACTTTCTAAAAATCAGTCCTCCTTGCAGTATCTCAAATTGGGGATCCAAAAACAGAGGCACCGCAAACGATGAATCACTTTGGAAAAATTAAGTCCATGCATAAAACTTTCAAAAATGCCAGAGACACTTAGGAGCCCAAGTTCCATTGTAAGTCATTGATTTAGGTGCTGTTAAAAATGGGACGTGGGTGCTTATGACCCCTAGTCTTTTATTTTCCCAAAGTCTAGCAGACTTAATATGTCATAGGTTGACGGGGAGGCACAATGTCAAGTGGTTAGAGTAAGAGACTGCTAGTGAGCAGACCTGGGCTCTGTTTCCAATCCTGTTGCTGTCAATAAGAAGCCCGTAAGAGGCTCTGTTTCCAGACTCAGAGCACCCAGCAACATTTTATTTCCTGCTTTAGTGTTACATGATGAACAGGTTGCCAACTTCCTACAAGATCTATGGATACAAGAGGGCAGGGGCCTTCCTTGCCAACTCTGTCAAAGAGACATTAGCCAATCTGGAATATCCTGGAATGGGAGAACAGGCCAGTCTTTACATCTGAGAATTTAGTGGAGTGAGTGAGGTAAAAAACTGCACTGCTTTTAGAGGAGATGCCTAATGGTAACTGCAGGGGAGGTCAAAGTCTGCTGTGGGGAAGGGTTTGCATGGGAAATGGAGGATGATCAGAGGTGGTTTGGGGGTGGGGAGGAGATTCCCAAGGGCCTGTTGTGGGGCATAGGCAGCTCCCCAGATCCTATACTGGAAAGGGATCTTTTAGGCAGGACCGTCTCCAGCTTTTCTGCCGCCCCAAGTGGCAAAAAAAGATGAGCAGCGGCACTTCGGTGGCAGCTCAAAGAGGAAGAGAGGGAATGAGGGACCCACCGCCGAAGACCCAGACGTGCTGCCCCGATACCGGACGGAGTGCTGCCCCTTTGAATTGGCCGCCCCAAGCACCTGCTTCCTACGCTGGTGCCTGGAGCCGGCCCTGCTTTTAGGGGGACCAGTGGAGGAAATCACTGGATTTGTATGAAAGCCATGAGGGCAGAGATAAGGGGAGGATACTGCTGCTCTAGTGCAGGGAGGATGGAGTAGGAGACCCAGAAGTTCCTGCTTTCCAAGCCCTGTGAAAAAATTCTAGTGAAGAAGTGGACTTTGCCTGCACTGTAGAAGTCACAAGCAGAGGAAGCATTTTACATCTTAAAAAAAACCACCTTTTATCATTCAAGACAATCATAGAATAGAATCATAGAAAATCAGGGTTGGAAGGGACCTCAGGAGGTCATCTAGTCCAACCCCCTGCTGAAAGCATCATCTCTAATGTGAATCAAGTAGTCTGTCTGATCGTCAAGTATTGCCCACCTTCAGTGCCGCCTCTCTTTATCAGAGCCTTTTCCTTTTACTATGAAAGCCTTTGTGAATCCAGCCAACAAAAACAATAAATATTGTATGCCTTTTCCTTAATAAAAAAATTCTGCATCTGTCTTAAAATGCTTATTTAAAGGGCTCACGATCAAACTACAGTAGCTACAAGCTCAAAGAATGTGCTCAATGGTGGGACATCTGATGGGTGTCCTGATTTTCACAATGGGTCTCTAAATATATTCAGCAATGTGTTTATTTAAATATTCGCACTTGTTTGCTTATAAGCAAGCTTTTAATGTATTTAATTTTGGAAGGTACTCAAACTCAGTCACTCTCTCCTGGCCCCCTCAACACCTGTGGTATGCCGTTAATGTGTCCTCCTAAGGTATTGTTAGAAGCTCCATGCTGTCATTCTGCAAGATATATTACACAGAGGTAAGTTAATTGTTAGTTGGAATAAAATTTATGATGTGCTGTGAAGTGTCACATGAAGTGTTGCATGGAGCAGCAAAATAAAAAAGCAGGGAGAACAAGTAATTGCTAAGCCTTCAGGCATTACATATACATTTATGAGATCCTCTACAATTCACTTCTTCAGCTTGTTTTCCTAAAGTTTTCCTAAAGTTGCCATGGGTTTATTTTCAACTAAAATACAAGTTAGTACCTCTAACATTCGTTTGTTTAAAGTGGACTTCACTCTGTGATTAGTAAAGTACTAATACTGATGCCTATATTTACAAATGTGTCCCCCAGACCCATGGTAATGGCTCAGAGCTATCTCAACACTGTTGTAAAAACCTTCTGTTTTCAATTCCACACACCCCGATTCAGCAGGAGCCACATTAAGCTTTTTATTTGACCGAAGTTACTAAGTTTTCCTACTCACTGCCTGGAGATGTTGCCTGAAGTATTATAGGGATTCCTTTGTAAGAGGGAAATGTGTCTCTATAGAAGATTTCAACACTTGCTACATGTTTTCATGATGTCTGTACTTATCTCTTCTACAGCACTTTACATGAAGAAAGTGCTATACTAACATTAACTAATTAAGCCGTATAACACCTCATATAAAGGAAGTAAGTGTGCCTCAGTTGGCCCATTTATAAAATAGTCAAAGCATAGGTAAAAATGACTTACCTAGAGGTAACACTGTGCTTAAAACTCAAGAGTTCTTGACTGTCTATCCCATGCGTATTCCTATTCACCAAAGTTACTCTTATATAGTGACTGTTTGCAAGTGCTGACTTTGATGGTGAGCACTCCCTCTACCAACTTCTAATGTACCCAATTACTGTGGTAATTACTGAGAGCCAGCTCCATGGTTATTGCACTATATAAATCAGAACTGCAGATATGCAGCCATCTTGGTTCAGTGGAAGCTCACAAGGAATGGATTAAGAGGAAGCATTCTTCCATGGAACCCTGTGCTGAGGATTCTCCTTCCCCTTCACAGACTGGATTAAACTGAGGTGAGCAGAAGGATGAAAGAGAAGTTTGCATTTCCTGTGTCAGAAAAACAAAAGTTCTCTTATCTTTCGAGATGGAGGCCCATTGACTCAGAGAATCACTGCAACCTTGGCTTTCACAGGCCCCTAGTGATGCCCTTCAGATTGCCTGTAATACAGAATGAAGTGGTAGCCATTATAATAATGAACAGAGGATAAGCTATCTTAGAGTACCATTCCACAATCTGGTTTGCTTTTAGGGCTGGGTTCAGAGTGGTTCAGAATCAACCGAACACTTTTTCCCCAGAGATGAACTCTTCCTTGTTCTGTGGATCTGGGGTGTATATAATTGTTTTCATAATAGGATGTTGCAACAGAAATGTCTAAGTAGTGTCTGGCAAAATCAGCTCCCCACATTCAGGTTTGCTGCAGAAGGTTACATTATGTTCTGACTTACTCCCAAACAGTTTGCCGAGCACTGTTTTTTTCACAAACCACCAGGGCTGAATTACAGAAAACTGTCATTTTATAGAAATCATATTCAGGGGCTTGCTCTTTCCTGGGGATTTAAAGCATGGAAATTTGGGCCCTGACATATGTTATAAGCCCAAAGATGTAGGTGAAGAATGGAGAACTAGGCAGAGCTATCTTCATAAAGCAAGGGTCCTAGAACGCAGGCAGGGCTGGGCTGGTAAAATGCTGTCCCACCACAGCATTGAGGCAGTTAAGGGAAGTAACAGGAACCTGGAAAATTGAGCAGGAGCAGTGCCATCTGTTGGCCATACCTAACGTACACCATTTCCCTCAGCATGATTAATGAATCACCACTCAGTAGCCCACATTGATCATCACTCTATATTCAAACAGCCAATGCACAGCAGTGTTGCTGTCAGTCCACTGGTTAGTGATGAAAGATACTGAAGGGCCAACAGTTCTCAGCAAGCAATTTGTCTAAATTAGCACTCTTTCCTGCATTCCCTAGATTGTGATTTTTACTAATTTGTTCACCACTTGAAATGTTTGACAAAAGTTGTGCGCAAACAAATTCCATCCTATGGATTTGCTACAAGTTGGCTCATTTGCTACAAGTATCAATAGTGAAGCTGTCTAATTGCTCATCTAAGTCACATGGCATTGTGTCTGTTCCCTGACAGCTTTTTCAAGATGGCCTTGTGAGTGCTTCTGTTGTGAATATTTGCACAGATATATATTTGTATAAATATTCGAGGGATTTTTTCATGGGACATTCTTGCAAATGTAAAGGTATGTTACTTGCATTAATGTTTGTGGGAAACTAATAAAGAAGGTTGTAAATTTGTAGAGCTGGTCAAAAGTGATTCATTTTCCATGATAAATTTCTAAGAACATAAATTGTTAATTTTAATTGAAATTGGAAGAATTTTTTGGTTAACCCCCCCTCCAAAACCAGCGTTTTTGCAATGAAAAATTTGAAGCTGATTTTGTTGTCAGATTTCAACCCTCCCTCCCCCAATGACTTTTCTGTGTTCAGTTTTTCAGTAAAAATATATATAAATAAAAACAGATTTATTTACAGAAAAGAGGAATGGAGGGGGATGAATCAATCTGAGAAAAAAAACATACATCTAGAGAAATAAGAAAAAAGGTGCTTGCTCAGGAAAAGGTAGTAAGCAACAGGCACAAGAATGTCTATGATCTGTTGGGAAAGGAAGTATTTTGTTTTTAGGTATTGTCTGAAAAAGGGCTGCAAACCACTGGTGGTGGAATAATACAGATATTCCCAAGGGATTTGTTTCTATGGGTGATTTTATAAACTGTGAACTGATAGCAGGAGCAGAATCATAAAGAAAGCCATTTGGAAAGTGGTGCCTTGGGAGCTACAAACACAAATCCTGTTTGAGCAGAATTCCCCACTTGCAATGTTACAGAGTATGTCCTGAAAAGATTAGACTATATCCAGTGTTGCTTTTTTCAATCTGCTCATTTTTTCCCCTTTATTTCTCTTTACTACTCAAGGTGACATCATATTCCCAGCAACAGGGAAAGTTTGCCTGGGGTGCAGCACTTGCCGGCTGCACTGGTATGGGAATTAAACTGTGTAATTTCATACCCCGAGAGCCACATTCTGCTCTCTGTTGCACTGCACACTGGAGAAACTCTGAATTCCAGAGTCACTCTGGATTTACACTGGTACAACTAAGGGAAAAAAAAAAAAAGTAAGGCCTCAGAAGCCTCTGTGAGTGGTAGAGTTCCAAGAGTCCTGACTTTTCACTGGCAATTTAAAAAAAAAAAAAATTCTTTTCTAGCACACTCAAATGTGCAGGGTACTTATGAGCAAGGAAACAGGCATTTCTTACATTCCCTGAAGATTGTGGGCCTATTCTCCTCTAATGTAAATTGGTGTAAATCAGGAGTAACCCCATTGAAGTCAATGAAGCTACTGTGGTGTAAAACCAGTGTGATAAGAGAATCCAGCTCTGTGTTGAATCATATTTTGCTTCATCCTAATGAGATAAAAGAAATTCTTCCTACCATCTCATTTGAGTTCTGTTAAGGGAGATAAAGAATAGGTGCCAACACTCCTTTTTACAAAATGTCTATCTTAAGATACATGTCTTTGATGATGGGTTTGCGTAGGTGTTGCTACAACCAAAAATAAAACATTCAATTATTGAAATGTAACTTTTTCAGAACTTTGGAAAGAAAATTTAGCTCAAATGATTTGTTTAGTAGCTCATCCTACTATTATTTTTAAATAAATTACAAGACCCCTGTCCATAGCTGTACAGTAACTGAAGAAAACAACTTACAAATCCAATTCAAAATATAAACAGAAGGGTGAAATTCACCCCTGTGCCAAGAGCCAGCACAAGGCCAATGCAACTCTTAAAATCTCAAAATAAGCTTACGTGGCTTCATGCTGGCCCTCCCCAGAGGGGTGAATTTCATCCCAAGTGAAACTTTAAGCCCAATCAAAATCATTCACACTGGAAAACATCACCTTTGAAACTGAATAATAAAATAACCCCCTTTGCTATCTAAGGGAAAAAAGAGAGGAGCACCTTGCCAGGTCACAGGGAAACAACCTCTGGGAGTGAAGTCTGCAGGCAGCTATTCAGACAGAAGCTGCCATTTGCACAATAGCTACAGCCCGTGTCACATGAGCTCAGAGGAAGGAGCCATGCTCCAAGCTGGAAGCATCCCTTCACATCTCCTTTTATCTGTAATCATGCTGGACTGTCTGAAATGTGATCCATATCTATTGAGTCATTCAGGGGATAATAAAAAAAATTAAAAGTCCCCTTCCAAACATCAAATTTGTACCCACTGTAGTTGATTATGTGTAAATATTCCTGACAGTTTGGTGGAATAATCTGGATTGTGCTTCATCCTGAGACGCAGATATTTTGGTCTAGTCATCTTGAATATTACATCCCAGTTCATCACTGCCTTGAACCTTGTGTAGTCTTTTCCATGAGTGTAAAGTGGACGTAAAATAGTACCATTCTGGTCTGATAGCATTTGACATCCCCTTGGCACTGGTATGAATGACTGTACAAGGCAACTGAGAATCAAGCAACTGAGCATTTTAGAAAATAATATCACTAGATACCAAGGACCAAGTCAAGGCTCTGAAACTGGTGTGTCTGTAGAGGTTTCATCTTATTTGCTTAGGCATTCAATATTAGTAGCTTGTATCTCCATTTGTGTTTATATGTTTTTCCACAGAAGCTGTTAAGGGGGGAGAGAGAGAGAGAGACTATGCTTCAGAGGAGCTGGGGAGAATTTTTTTATCTGCATCTATTGAATTAGTTATTTTGTGGGGTGGCAGCTGGTTCTATTCAGTGTATATTGGTCATTTTTTAAATGAATTTGAGGTTCTTATAAATCCATGCTAAGTATATAAATATTAGATCTTTCAATTGGTTTCAAACCTAACTAGAGGGGCTAGAAAATTAACATTCTAAGTCAGGACTCAGAATAAGTCTTGTGAATGGTAGATGTGGTGTATCTTGACTTTAGTGAAGCTTTTGATACTGTCACGCATGGCCTTCTCATAAACAAACTAGGGAAATACAACCTAGATGGAACTACTATAAGGTGGGTGCGACACTGGTTGGAAAACCATTCCCAAAGAGTAGTTAGTGGTTCATAGTCATGCTGGAAGGACATAACGAGTGGTGTCCCACAGGGATCAGTTCTGGGTCCAGTTCTGTTCAGTATCTTCATCAATTATTTAGATAATGCCATAGAAAGTACACTTATAAAGTTTGCAGATGATACCAAGCTGGGAGGGGTTGCAAGTGCTTTGGAGGATAGGATTAAAATTCAAAATGATCTGGACAAACTGGAGAAATGGTCTGAAGTAAATAGGATGAAATTAAATGAGGACAAATGCAAAGTACTCCATTTAGGAAGGAACAATCAGTTGCACACATACAAAATGGGAAATGACTGCCTAGGAAGGAGTACTGCGGAAAGAGATCTGGGGGTCATAGTGGATCACAAACTAAATGAATCAACAATGTAACGCTGTTGCAAAAAAAGCAAACATCATTCTGGGATATATTAGCAGGAGTATTGTAAGCAAGACACAAGAAATAATTCTTCCGCTTTACTCCGTGCTGATTAGGCCTCAACTAGAATATTGTGTCCAGTTCTGGGTGCCATATTTCAGGAAATGTGGACAAATTGAAGGAAGTCCAGAGAAGAGCAACAAAAATGACTAAAGGTCTAGAAAATATGTGACCTATGAGGGAAGATTAAAAAAAGAAAAGGCTGAGAGGGGATATGATAACAGTTTTCAAGTACATAAAAGGTTGTTATAAGGAGGAGGGAGAAAAATTGTTCTTAACCTCTGAGGATAGGACAAGAAGCACTCTGCTTAAATTGCAGCAATGAAGGCTTAGGTTGGACACTGAGAAAAGCTTCCTGTCAGGGTGGTTAAGCACAGGAATAAATTGCCTAGGGAGGTTGTGGAATCTATCACTGGAGATTTTTAAGAGCAGTTTAGACAAACACTGTCAGGAAGGGTCTAGATCAGTGGTGAGCAACCTGCGGCCTATGGGCAGTCCATCAGGGTAATCTGCTGGCAGGCCATGAGACGGTGTTTACATTGACCGTCCACAGGCACAGCTTCCTGCAGCTCCCAGTAGCCACAGTTCACCATTCCCGGCCAATGGGAAGCTGCGGGAACGGCGAACCGTGGCTACTGGGAGCTGCAGGTGGCCGTGCCTGTGGATGATCAATGTAAACACTGTCTCGCAGCCCGCCAGCGGATTACCCCGACGGGCCATGGGCAGCCCACCACTGATCTAGATAATATTTAGTCCTGCCATGAGTGCAGGGGACTGGACTAAGTGACCTCTCGAGGTCCCTTCCAGTCCTAGGATTCTATGATAATACATGGGCTTAATTCCATGCTCTGGCATGGATTTCCTGTGTGACCTTGGGCAAGTCTCTTAGCGCTAGATCTACAAAGGGATTTAGGCACCTACTGCCATTTCAGGCACCTAAGTCCAAAATTTCAATCTTCAAAATCCCTTGTTCATCAACTGCGTAGATGCCTAAATTCACTTGGCAACTAAATTTCTACTGGCAAAGCTCTTATAGCGACTAAATTTCTACCACCTGACTAAACTTTTGCACATGTGAAAAGTTCCCTAAATCCTGATGATGCAGTGCTGTTCAGCGCCTAGCTCATGCCTCAGCCCAGCAGGATTCACAGACTAGAGATTCCCGTGCCAATCTAGTAGGTGAGCTCTGAAAATGCTTAACTCCATGTGAAAGATAACAATAGTACCCCACTTTCCTTTCCCTATGTACAATAGCCAGTGATTAGAGCACTCACCCAGGATGTGGGAGAGCCAAATTAAAATCCCCCCTCTGCCTGATGTGGAGCAGGGACATGAACCCTGGTCACCTAGCGGAGTGCTCTAACCCAGGGGCTATTCTGGTGTAGGTCTCCTTCAATCTGTCCAGTTGAAGCTGTTCCACATTGTATAAATAATTAAGTAGTCATTGGAGTAGGTGTATTCTACCCAGAAGGCTATAGTCATTCACTGGCCCAATGATGATTTAAGTATTTCATATGAAGTGGAATGACAACTATACCTGTATTCCTCCTTCCCTTCCCCCCCTCCCCATGATCCCTCAAGGGCACACACTCTAGGCTCCGGCTCCATAGCCATCACCTCTCTTGGGTAGATACACATGTCTCTATCCCTCCTGATCAGGGTTTTTCCAGGCTGCACAGTTCCCTGACTACACTGATATCCCCACAAAGCCGGGCTGCCTAAACAGGCCACTGTCTGAGCTTTGCTTTCTTGCTGAAGGCTATGAACAGCTGAATAGGGCTGTATAAAGGGGCAGCAACTCCGGCAACTGCCTGGAGTGCAGGGCTCGGGGCGGCCCAGGCTCAGGGGGCTATTTTTTGTTTTGAGTGACAAAAGGAAAAATAGAATGATGTTTCAGGTATTCCATATGCGGATTCATTTTTCATTAACCACCTAGAATGTTCCGACCTTTTGTAGAATCTCATGGAAACCTTCCAGACTTTGAGAGAACTACATTTTCCTCAAATCTCCTAGAATGTTGTCAGCCATTCCCTCATGGAAATATAAGGGGCAGGGCATCGCCAGTCAGTCAGTGAGATATAAGAATGAATTTAAGTGAAGTGAGAGCCCAGATGCGATATTGTGAACCTTATTTTATTGTGTAATTGTGAACGCGTACTTGTATTTTAATGAGCTCAAGCTCATTTAAGGATGCTGCAGAAAACTGCCATATCTGTCCACCATACAATGGAAAGATAGATACAGATATATATCCTACTTGTCCCCCATTCTGACTGCATTTACAGACTGCTGGTACAATCCTCTCATGCTGACAAGGGACATGTTCCGTGGCAAACTATATCAATTCTATACCAGTGAGTGCAATGCTACATACCTGAGTCTCAATGCTGAGCACTTTTGCTGACAGGAAAAAAAAAACAATCTCCAACGGGGCTTGTGTACTCAGAGAGACTCTCTACATTAAGAAGTTGTTGCGCTATCTAATTTTATGGGATGGAGGAGGAGGAGGAGACCAGCAGCTCAAATGAAACAAAGGTGGCAGCATTAATCACAGCTGTGGTGCAGCATGAATGTTAGGTATTAATAGAAACATGTAAACTATGAGAAATGAAAAGCTTTGAAGTCAGTTCTCGATGGCCATGTTCAGACCATTAGAAGGAGATCAATAGGATGTGAGATGCATTACCAATCAAGTCAGCAATCTCAAAAATCTGCACGCAACTCTGAAAACTAATGAGTATTTGCATTTACTCAAGAGTAAACGGTCTTCACTGTAAAATTAAATATATAGGACTGTGACAAAGCAGGGCACATGACTCACCACCGCGGCACCGCCTGCTGGCTGTCTTGGGGATTAGCTATCAGCCCTTCCAGTCCGCCTTCAACTAGTGGTGTCACACCTGCATCTTCACTCTTTGGACCCACATCACTCCCCAGACCGCAGCGACCTCTTCTGGGCACAGTCCTCTGGCCATGCCCACTCCAGTATCTCCCCCCTTCCAGGGGACCGGCAATCCTTAGTCCCACCACTTGCCTTAGCAGCCAACTGCAGTCCAAGGTCCAGTCCCTCACCTCAGGGGCAAACTTCAGTCTGGATACCAGCCGCTCTCCTCATTTGCAAGTGGGGTACAAGGGGACAGGGTGGACCCAGGCCCACCCACTACTCTGGGTCCCTACCCTGGGACCCTATAGCCAGCAGCCACCTACTGTCCTCCTCCAACCTGCTGCCTATTTTCCCTAGGCCACTTCCCCTGTAGCCCTAGCACCCTCTCAGCCCTTGTAGCAAGGCCCCAGCCTGGCAGTGGTCAGTCACCCTCACGGTCTGCTGCTCCTGCCCAGCACTGCTCTAGCTATGGTGCATATCCAAGCAACCAATCCTCCTCCCATGCCTTCCAGGGAGAGACTCCCTTCTGTGCTGCTGAGCAGCCCTTTGTATATGGCCCTTGCCGGCCCTGATTGGCTGCTCCAGCAAGCCTTCCCCCTATTGGTGGGCTCAATAAGCCTTTTCCTGATTCGTGGATTCTGCACAGTCTCCCTGGTGCTGCTTTTAACCCCTTCTTCTCTCTGTGTGGGGCAGCCACCCTACCACAAGGACCCTTAAAAACACATGCTGGAAGGCCTGATTCTTAAAATCAGCCTCCCCACTTTCACCTGTGGATTATGTAGTTAGATGTCTGCCTGCTTCCTATTTTGTCCACAATCATTTACAGGCAAAAAAAAAAAAAAAAGAGAGAGAAGGCAGATTAAGGCCCACTGTGTGTATGAAGTACAATAATGTGCTTCTTAGCTTGGAGTCCAGGCTTGCAACAGCTTTGCTACAACAGATAGAAACATAATTGGCTGGCACAAACAAAAAATATCCAGAGCCAGAACAACATAACAATTGTTTATAGCCATTGGGTGAACTTGATATGGTTTAGTGGCTCAAATACCATTGAAAACTGCAAATGCTTATTTGAAACTGGCCCACACTTCTTTATCTGTCACATTATGCCTGGAAATCTCACTAAAACATGCTCTGTTTTTAGATTTCTGGTATTATGTTGTGCCATGCAGATTAGAAATGCCCCTCTCCTGCAGTGTATTGACACTTCTGTTTTCTGTCCTGTCTGATTCCAGGATGTGTAGATGGAAAGTCAAAACAGGTGAACAATTTCAGAAGTCAAACTGAGGTCTAGGTTTGGTTTGAGTTAGTTCCTATTTTATCTAAACCAGCTTTGCCCATCCCATTATCACACAAGGACCTAATGAATTAAGGCCAATTTTTCAAAAACGTTACTTTGTGCATATGTACAATTATTACACTCAACCTGTCGCTTGCTCACTACCATAATTAGACACACTGTCACCTGTTCTGCAAACACAAGTGTGGGATCTGGGTATACATATGTTGCACACACAAAACAAAGACCATTTGAAAAGCTGTTCCTAAACGTGAAAAGCAGTGGTTAAACACCAAGCAATGATTATTGCAGCTGGTTGGCAATGTCAGGACATGGTACAATATACCATGGTATGGTGCCAACATCCTAGGGAAGTAAAGCTTTCCTTTGCACTCCTTGGCTCAGAGAACTATGCACAACTTCCATAAATTGGACAGGCAAGAGTACAAAGGCCTCACAAAGAAAAGTGACAGGAGACAGGGTCACCTTGCAAAAGGAACTCAAAGTCATGATCTTATATCATGACAGTCTGAGGAACAATATTCATAAGCACTTGACATTTCAATTATGGTGAACACTAGGAATGCTTGAGTGATTAAAAATAAAAGTAAATGGAGTCAAGCACTGCATCCATTCTCTCTATATGAGACCTTAAGCCAGTGCATCAGTGCACAAGACTGAGCAAGAGACAAGAGGTTTATCAGATATAGTTTCAGAAAGATGCACCTGAGTGGAGTCCCTCTGCAGCTTCTATTCTGGTTTATAAACTCAGACATCTTTCAGTTTAAATTTTAAAAATCATATAACTTAAAGATTGAAAAGACCTGTTTATTCATCTAGCTCTCACTCATTTTTCACAGAACACAAAAAGCACTCCTGGCTTCACCATGACCCATCAAAAGCCCACAAGCCTTTGTGGCAACAAGGATTATTCAGCTAGGGTCACATAGCAAGAACCCATGGCTGGGTTTGGTTGTGGGGGACTGATGTTTGGTGGGATAATGGCTGGGGGGCGGGGAGTTCTTCCTTCTCCTCCCTGCCTTCACGGCTCTCAGTGCTGCAGGTAGCACCTGTTCAAGTGGCAGTTTGTGCTTAACCTGCTCTTGCCAAATCGCTCTAGGTTCTAGTGTCTGTAGTATTCTGTCTCTTCCTCACCACCCCTTGCTGACCCAAACTTGTGGGATGTAACCTAACAGACATTTGCTCACCCCCTGCTTGTAGGCCATACCATGCAGTTTGACTTATTGCTCTAGTTCGTCTACCCGCAGGTTCCCTACAGCGTATTCTTTCTCCAAGACTTTATCCAGTTTAGTTTTATTTGTCCCAGGCAGTTTAATACTCCATCACTTCCCTTGGGAGACTACTCCACGGTCTAGCAATTCACCATCAGACAATCAACAATACCATGGGTCGGCAACCTTTCAGAAGGTTTTCATTTATTCACTCTAATTTAAGGTTTTGCGTGCCAGTAATACATTTTAACGTTTTTAGAAGGTCTCTTTTTATAAGTCTATAATATATAACTAAACTATTGTAACAGATTTATTTGGGCATAAGCTTTCGTGAGTAAAAACCTCACTTCTTCGGATGCATAGAGTGAAAGTTACAGTCTGTTACAGTCTGTAACATTCACTCTATGCATCCGAAGAAGTGAGGTTTTTACTCAACAAAGCTTATGCCCAAATAAATCTGTTACAATAGTTTAGTTATATATTATAGACTTATAAAAAGAGACCTTCTAAAAACGTTAAAATGTATTACTGGCACGCAAAACCTTAAATTAGAGTGAATAAATGAAAACCTTCTGAAAGGTTGCCGACCCATGGTATTGTTGATTGTCTGATGGTGAATTGCTAGACCGTGGAGTAGTCTCCCAAGGGAAGTGATGGAGTATTAAACTGCCTGGGACAAATAAAACTAAACTGGATAAAGTCTTGGAGAAAGAATACGCTGTAGGGAACCTGCGGGTAGACGAACTAGAGCAATAAGTCAAACTGCATGGTATGGCCTACAAGCAGGGGGTGAGCAAATGTCTGTTAGGTTACATCCCACAAGTTTGNGGCACCATGCCCCCGGCCCCGCGGCCCCGGCCAAAGAGGCCCCGGCCGAGCCCTCCCGATTTTCCCGGACATGGCCGGCTTTTGGGGATTTCCCCCCGGACGGGGATTTGAGCCCCCAAAAGCCGGACATGTCCGGGAAAATCCGGACATATGGTAACCCTACTGCAAGGGCCCTTGTCTGGGGGTGTCTTTCTGTGCTGGGCCCTTTGCCCAGGTCCCCCCTTGGCTGGCCCCACTTGCTCACCACACCTGGCTCTGTGGCTGCAGCTCTGCTCCCAGCACAGGATCTGCTCTCCCTGGGCTGCGTCTCTGGATCTGGATCTGGATCTGGCACGGTTCTGCTCTCCAGCTCAGCTTGGGCCCCTGCTCTCTCCTTAGCTCGGCCCCACTCAGTCTGACCCAGGCAATTCCAATTCACATGGAGGACGGGACCCATCCTGGCCTCCTGTCATGCTTATTAGCCTGCCCGCCCTGTCAATCAGGCTTACCTGGAGCATTGGCCTCTCGCCATTGTTCCTGGGGACTGTCAGTCTCAGGGTCCTGATTTCCCATCGACCCCTCCCCTTTTAGTGCTGGGAGGTAGCCAACCAAAACACCCCCACTGAATGTTAGTAAGGGGGCAACAGTCCCCTTACATAAGCTCTGAAAGGGTTGCTACATCTGTTGGTTATAAACTGTCATTTGCATTTGCCATTGATATCCCACTTCAATAACTTGTCATTAAACTGGACTAGGACTTCAATATCTTTTGCCTTTTTCAACTCATTTATCTCCAAACAAGGACTAACCCACTTTGGAGCCCAAACGATCCTTGACCATTTGGAAAGTCAGGACAGTCTGAAGAGATGCACCTGGCTTGTGTTTGACAACTGGTGACCCCACGCAAGAATAGATTTAACCAGTCAGCAGAACCCCTCCACCACCTGGCATCTGGACTTGCAGTGTGTGTCCATCACAGTTCTACATATACCACTTTGAACTGGAACCCTGAAGGTGCATGAACAGCTTCCAAGCCCTATAGAGGGACGGTGTAACACTGCTTTGACATCTCCGCACGTGTTAGAACACCATCAAAGTTTTACTTTGGATGATAGAGAACCACTCTCTTCACTTGTGTTTTGTTGTCAGTCAATTGACAATGATGCTAATTGTAAGAGAAGTGTTGTCAGATGTATATATTAATATATTGTGTTTTTAAACAGTGGCAGGTTCCCAAGAGCAGCTTTGACTCCCCTTGGCAAACGCGACCAGCTTCATGGCTTGTATTTCTATACTATAAGAGATTGCCTCCGCAAGAAAAGTTCATATGAAATTAAATATAAATACTGATCTTGTAGCAACTTAATAGAGTTCATTAATTAATTATATCATGGTCGTTGAATATTAGCTTTAAATTATGCACAGATATGAATGTTATATTTATTGTCATTTAATCATACAAAGACATCGGTTATAACATTAAAAAACTAGTAAACTCTTTCCATATAAGAAAGAGACACAGCTAATTTGCAGAATGTAAGGTAATTATTTTCCTTTTTTTTAAATGAATGTACAGAAAATCCTGAATGACCATGGCATTAACTGCATTCCTAATGCTTATTTGAGGACACCTTCCAAGCATCATGCAGAATAGTGTGCACAGACCTTAATGATCATAGTTTTGTATTGAACAACTGGCCCCTTGGCACGCATACCTTTCCTGTATGCATGAAAGGTCTTTATCATTTGAGATGCAACATCTTACTCCTGCATCTGCCTACTTACATGGGAATTGAGACAGGAGAAAGCCAAGTGAATTGCCCAAGGTCACAGTGTGAGTCAGTAATAGATCTGAAATTGGAATTCAGGACCTATCCTTCCCCATTGTTCAATTGTCTGCTGTCATCTTTCACAAAAGATGAAATTTAAATAATGTTAGGACCCAGCTAACACCACAAAAGCCCACCATTTCCAAGCAAATCCCAAAACTCCATCTTTAACTCAGCCCACTGTCTATAAGTATTGTGAAGTCTTAAAGGGGAGAGATTTTAAATACCTAATACTACTTAGGCATAATCTGGCAGGAGCAGCAGGGAAATGGCTGCCTTAATTCTAAACTTCCTTACTTTTGTGTGTATAATTCAAATTCTTATCATGATCTGAACATTTAAATAAGGATTATAGCATCCTGGTTTGCATGTTTATGCTTAAAGTTCTGGTACCATTTTAATCAGAATCTCTAAACTCTGAGTTCAACATAGAAAATTTTCGGCTTGTATCAAACTTGATAGTGCATGATCACACTAGTAGGGACTGGAAATATTTGTATTTATTTGTTATGGATCAAGGCCTGTTTCTCCTCTCACTTACACTGGTTTATATCATTGTAAACCAGCTGACTTAAGTGCAGCTAGTCACAGTTTACATGGGTGTATGAGAAGAATCTGGTCCTACTGTCCCCCACATTGTCAGTCATGGAAGTGGGCAGTCTAGAAGGTTGGAACCTGAATGGCTGAACTAACTGGACATTTCTTTGGTTAAAAGCTGCCTTTCCTAGATTTTGCTTAATAGTCAAGTCTCTTACCCTAGGACTATTTTGGCTAACGCCCCACACCTGAGGGCCTTTCACTATACATTTTTCAGGTAGTTAGCCCCTTACATAGGGCATGACTACACTTGCGAGTTAGAGCGCATTAAAGCAGCCCAGTGTGCTCTAACTCACGCCACATCCACACTGGCAAGGCACATGGAGCGTCTGGACTCCATGGCTAGAGCGCTCCTGGTACTCCACCTCGGTGAGTGGAATAATGTTTGATGCGCCCCTGCTGGAGCGCCGCAACGCCAGTGTGGATGCCCTGGTTTGTTAATGCACTCTGATTGGCCTCCAGCAGTGTCCCACAATGCCTGTTCTAGCCACTCTGGTCATCACTTTGAACTGCCCTCAGGTGAACAACTGTCAGACCCACACTTTAAAATCTCTGGGGATTTTGAAAAATCCCTTCCTGTTTGCTCAGCCAGGCATGGAGTGCTCTCAGCGAATCTTTCTAGATGGTCATGCCTCCACGCACCAGGCGATCCCCAGTATGGAGCAATGGCAAGGGGCTGGACCTCATCAGTGTTTGGGGGGAGGAAGCCATCCAGTCCTAGCTGCGCTCCAGCTGTAGGAATTATGATACCTTTGGGCAGATATCAAGGGACATGATGGAAAGTGGCCATGACCGGGATGCACTACAGTGCAGGATTAAAGTGAAGGAGCTGCGGAATGCCTACCACAAAGCCTGCGAGGCAAACTGCCGCTCCGGTTCTGACCCCGTGACCTGCTGTTTCTACAAAGAGCTGGACGCGATACTTGGGGGGCAACCCCACCTCCACTCCGAGGACCACCATGGACACTTCAGAGCCCAGTGCAACAAGGCAGGAGGAGGAGGAAAGCGGGAGCGAGGGTACTGAGAAGGAGGAAGATACCCCAGAATCCCTAGATGCATGCAGCCAGGAGCTGTTCTCAAGCCAGGAGGAAGGTAGCCAGTCGCAGCAGCCGGTGCTTGGGGAAGGACAAACACCAGAGGAGGTTCCTGGGAAGCAGCTTTTATTTTGGGAAGGAAGTTATTCAATGCGGGCTCTTGGGGTGAGGAGGG
The DNA here is from genome assembly GCF_013100865.1 of Trachemys scripta elegans. Lineage (NCBI taxonomy): Eukaryota > Metazoa > Chordata > Testudines > Emydidae > Trachemys > Trachemys scripta. Next base: position 97,625,402 of record NC_048300.1, read on the forward strand.
TTAGGGCTGCATGCATGCCTAGATGCAGAATTGATGTGCTCTCACACATTCATGCCTAGATGCAGGGCATTGATGTGCTCTCACACATTGCAGTAATCGGCCTCAGTGATCTCTTCAAAGGTCTCATCCAGAACTTGGGCAATGCGCTTGTGCAGGTTTCTTGGGAGATCCACTGTGGTCCTTGTTCCAGTCAGACTAACATGTCCATGCCACTGTGCCGTGAGGGGCAGGGGGACCATTGCTGCACACAGGCAAGCTGCATATGGGCCAGGGCGGAAGCCGCATTGCAGCAGAAGACCCTCCCTTGCTTCCCAGGTCACCCTCAGCAGCAAGATATCTTCCAGGGCGAACTCCTGTGGAAAATATGGAGACAGTGTTCAGTATAGGTGCCCCCTGCAGCTGCTGGCTCTCCCCAAGGCACAGAAACCCAGAGGACAGTATGACCGTGAAACAATCAGTCCCCCTTGACCCTGTGCTTACTCACCATTTTGGGGCTCCTGTAGGTTATGTGCGCTCACTTTGGGATGGCAAATTATGCTATTATGTAGACTGTGCTTGCCCTTAAGTATGGGGGAATCATTGTTCTGTCTGGTGTGAACAATGCTGCCTCTGTTAAGTGTTGCATTTTGCCTTTACAGATGCAACCTTGAGATCTCAGCAGTCCGTGTTATCACCAGCCGAAAGAATTAGGAAGAGGCCACGTAGAAGCAAAGACGACATGCTGCATGAAGTAATGCAGCAGCCCCTTAACGAGAATCTAAAAGTGCAGGAGTGGAGGGAGGGTGAAAGGAGGATCTGTCAGCAGATTGCACATCGACGGCACAAAAGCACGGAGCTCCAGCAGCAAAGCATGGATTGGCTGATAAGCATCATGGAGTGCCAAACGGACTTGATCCAGGCACTCGTAGCCATGCAGGCGGAGCACTACCACCCCTGCCCCCCCACAGCCCTTGTCCCAAAACTTTTTTCCTTGTGCCCCCATGTCACCTCCATCCCACTTTCCCCAACATCCGGGTTCTTATCGGTGCTAGGTGCCTCCAGCTTCACCACCCAGCCCTGAAAACTATAACCCTTACCCACTGCACTCAACCTCCATGCATGCATTATAGCCATCCTGAAGTGCAGCACTCATTGCACAGCACTCCAGACAGGAAGGCGAGTATGATAACAGGACATACGCAAATCTGTGATTGTACCAGTCACCATCCCACCTCCTTGCCCTGTTTCCCAAGCAGTTGTCTCTTTTCAATAAATGAATTTTCTTTTCAATAAATGGATTTTTTGGCTTTGAAAACATTCTTTATTATTGCATAAAGTAAAAGATATCTTAGCCCAGGAAAGCAACAGGAACTGCAAGTCAGCGTAACAAACACAGATTCCTACTAACATTGGAACCACTGCACTTCACTCCCGTGCAGGGACCAGACATTACTGGTGGCTTTCAACCTCAAATTGCTCCTTCAAGGTATCCCTAATCCTTGCAGCCCAGTGCTGGGCCCCTCTAATAGCCCTGCTCTCTGGCTGTTCAAATTCAGCCTCCAAGTGTTGAGCTTCCAAATTCCATGCCTGAGTGAAACTTTCACCCTTCCCTTCACAAATGTTATGGAGGGTACAGCACGCGGAAATAGCCGCAGGGATGTTATCACCGGCCAGTTCCAGCTTCTCATACAGAGAGCGCCAGTGGCCTTTTAAACGGCCAAAAGCACACTCCACAGTCATTCTGCACCGGCTCAGCCTGTTGTTGAACTGCTCCCTGTGTAGGGTTTCATGAGCCACGGCATTAAAGAGTAAGTGGGGTCTCCAAGGATCACAATGGGTATTTCGACTTCCCCTACGGTGATCTTCTGGTCTGGGAAAAAAGTCCTGGCTTGCAGCTTCCTGAACAGGCCAGTGTTCCGGAAGATGCATGCGTCATGCACCTTTCCAGGCCAGCCTGCATGAATGTCAATGAAATGTCCTCGGAGATCCACAAGCGCCTGGAGAACCATAGAATCATAGATATCAGGGTTGGAAGGTACCTCAGGAGGTCATCTACTCCAACCCCCTGCTCAAAGCAGGACCAATCCCCAACTAAATCATCCCAGCCAGGGCTTTGTCAAACCTGACCTTAAAAACCTCTAAGGAAGAAGATTCCATCACCTCTATAGGTAACCCATTCCAGTGCTTCACCACCCTCTTAGTGAAAAAGTTTTTCCTAATATCCAACCTAAACCTCCCCCACTGCAACTTGAGACCATTACTCCTTGTTCTGTCATCTGGTACCACTGAGAACAGGCACTCATAGCCATGCAGGCGGAGCACTACCACTACCAGTCTAGATCCATCCTCTTTGGAACTATCCTGTTTGGTAGTTGGAAGCAGCTATCAAATCCTGCCCCCCCCCCATTCTTCATTGCTGCAGACTAAACAATCCCAGTTCCCTCAGCCTCTCCTCATAAGTTATGTGCTCCAGCCCCCTAATCATTTTTGTTGCCCTCCGTTGAAGAAATACCCCTTCCGATTAACATACTCGGAGGCTAGGTGGGCTGGTGCCAGAATTGGAATATGCGTCCCATCTATCGCCCCTCCATAGTTAGGGAAACCTATTTGTGCAAAGCCAGCCACAATATCATGCACGTTACCCAGAGTTACGGTTCTTATGAGCAGGATGCAATTAATGGGCTTGCAAACTTGCATCAACACGATTCCAACGGTCGACTGTCCCACTCCAAACTGGTTAGCAACCGATCGGTAGCTGTCTGGAGTTGCCAGCTTCCAGATTGCAATAACCACCTGCTTCTCTACCATCTGGGCAACTCTCAATCTCGTGTCCTTGCTCCTCACACAGTCCCAGGAAAGTGGCTTTTCTCATCCGAAAGTTCTGCAGCCACTGCTCATCATCCCAGACTTGCAGGCTGATGTGATCCCACTACTCAGTGCTTGTTTCCCGAGCCCAAAAGCGGCGTTCCATGGTGGTGAGCATGTCCGTGAATGCCGCATGCAATCTTGTGTCGTATGCGTTACTCAAGTCCATAACATCGTCGGAGTCCTCACTGTCAGTTTGGATCTTAAGGAGTAACTCGACTGCCAAACGTGACATGCTGGCAAGACTCATCAGCATATTCCTCAGCAGTTTGGGCTCCATTCCCGCAGACCAAAAGGGAAGACAGAGTGCGCAGTACAAAAAACGTTGAAAGGTGGCACCTAATGTGAACGGAAGCACAGAGATTGCTGGGATGCAAACCGATACATCACGGGTTGTTGGAACAGGACCCAGAATGCCCCGCATCCTCCACCCACTTCACACAAGCCACAGCGCCAGAATGGGAAGAGGTGCTCTGTGGGATAGCTACCCATAGTGCACCGCTCCCAATGCCACTGCAGTGCCACAAATGTGGCCACACCAGTGCGCTTGCAGCTGTCAGTGTGGGCAGACTGCAGCACTTTTCCTATTGTGCTCTATGAACGCTGGTTTAGCGCAAAGCGCACTACATCTGCAAGTGTAGCCATGCCCATAGTCTATATTCACTTGGGGATTAAAAGACTTTAAAATGACAGGTTTATTTTTATTTCCAAAATAATGATGCTACCAGTGAGTTACGTGAGATTCTGAAGAAGTGGTGTGTTTAATAGGAGTATTTAGGGAAGAATGCCAAGCACTGTCCTATTCAGAACCTGTGCTGATGTTGCAGTTCAAGCCAAGCCTTTAATACTGGCTGTTCTGTGATGCTGAAATGGAACCACACCAATGCAGACATCCTATTCACTAATAAATAAAAGCCACTAAATACCTCCCTCACCCTACTATTCAGAAAACATGCAGGTTCAATGCCAGGGGTTCCAAAGCACTTTCATAGTGCAGTTCACATTTTAATATAGGACTGTCATGTAGCATTTCCCTTCAGTCCTCCAAATTCAGAAATGCCTAACATCCTGGGGAAACGACAGTGATTGTTTACATGAAAAAGCAAAACTGGGCAAAGATTTATTCATTTGCAAATATCTTTAATGTGACTTATTCTTGTGAAAAAAATTAATTCATTTTTCCTTTCATCTGTTCTGTACCTATCAGTCCCCTGTAACTTCTCTGCTAACTCCTGTCTTTCTCCTTCTCTCCCCCTGCACGTGCTTCCCATTTTCCCTTTTCCCTGCTGGGCATACTGCCTAGCAGGCTTTATTCCCTTTTCCCTGCTTACCTGGACATTCCTCTTTAACGGATGGCTGGCAACCCATGGGTTGTTCCTATTTCTTCTCCCTCTCCTTTGTAGCAAAGGCCCCTAATACAAATATCTAGACTTCTTATTTGCAGCTGTCTCTATGGCCTTCCCAATAAGTCTTGGGAATTCAGAGCCAGCCTCCCACTACAAACATCCCACAGGATTTTTCTTGGCTTGGTCCATGTATTGTGCTCATGTCTGTTCCAGTATGATGCATACTAAATTTCTTTAAGAGTGTGGTTCAACCCATTGGGCATTACCCATTATAAAACATAACTGCATCTTCTATCTTGAATATTGGATGGTGCTATTTTTACCAAAGAAATGGGAGTGAGGCTTTTTGGGAGGGGAATGTTCTTTTAATCTAATGTAATTTCTAGTCTGGGTCTTCTAATGTTTTGCTTGAGATGGTACCAGAAGTTCAATTTCCCTTGTTTGTTTCTTTTGGTATATTGATTAGCAGAGCCATCCTAGTCCTTACATACCTCAGACTGTATGTTCTATGGTATTTAGACGTCTACTAAGAAAGTTCTGACATCAATTGGGATTCAGTTTAATAAAAAAAAAAAAAAAAAAAAGGAAGAGCAGCAAATGATATTGGTTAGCTGTAGCATTTATCAAAGATAAAAAAGCCATGCTGGAATCAGTGGACAAACAGTGTTGTAAAAATAAAGTAGTTTATTGTAACAGAATATTGATTTGCCACAATATTTAGTAATGTATATTGATATCCTACCATGAAACCCCTACTGTTAGCAACTATTAGCATGCTAAATATATTCAGAGTATTTGTTTTTGTTTGAAAGAGGAAGCCAGATGAATGAATCCTAAAATGGAAACAAATTTCAATTTTTTTGATATATTTTTAATGAATATTTTACTAATGCTTTCAATAATATAATAGACATACAACTAATCATGGCCAATCCAATCCAGCCTTGGGTGACAGAACATTGAAGAGGTCTAACAAACTAAAGTGTTTGAGACAGAGTTATGCAGCAAGTAATTTGTACTGACCCCCTAATAACTGGATCTAGACACCCCTTTTTCAGCTCTGGGTCAATATATGAATTTTGCATCTGGCCTCTTTATAAAGGTCAAAACCAAAACCTCAAATCCAAACATTCCCAAACTTTGGGAAAGTTCAGATCCTAACTATGCAGCTAAAGCCCATAATAAACACCAGAGGGAAAAAAAAGGCAGACTAATAGGAAACCAACATTATTCATTACTCTGTCAGATGTTTTGAAGTATTGCTCATATAAATGAAATTCTTTAAATAAAATGGCATGGTGATTTGGTCTCCACACTAGAGAGTGATAGTGACATTTGGTGGCCATCTGTCCATAGTGCTAAGAAAGAGAAAAATCACTTTTCACCAGAAAAATCTCTGGTGTTTCCCATGTCTCAACTGCATTGGATAAAAGCCAAAATTTACAATCTAGAATTAGAAAAAACAAATCAGTGTATATATGATTGATAGTGATTTGTGATGATTGAAATACCACATTAAGAATTCTTCACAGACTGTCCTATTGGGGCACTTCTTTCATTTCTATCTATTTAGGAAACTAACAGGCTTACAAATCATTAATATGTAAACATCAGAAATAAGACATCAATCATTACAACACTGAGCTTATTTTTTTGTTTAGAGAAACATTATGCAGTAATCATCAAATTTCTCTGCCTAGCAGGGTGTTACCATATTACAGAGCGAGCCTCTTTGCACCACCTAGGATGTGTTCTTTCCGGGGATTTTATTAAATTGAATGGAACTACTGACTCTGTACAAATTTATAAAAAAAAGTATGTTTATTGAACCATTAATATTCAACAAAATTGGGCAGGTGAACTGGATTCTGTTTTGCAAGTGAAGGTACTTTTGAATATTGAATAAATAATAACCAAATATCTAAGTATCTATTTGTCTTCTGCCTATTTTGCTGGGGAGGTAATTGGTGCTTTAATTTTTCCATAACCACCACCCCCTATATTTTTTGGACCATTCTTCTAATTTGGGGCTATTTTTCTTTTTACAATGAGAGGCTATCAATAGCCTAGTTGCTACTGACAGCTGTGAGATTCATTTTTCAATTCTTTGCACATGGCCATTTCCATTAAGAAAGCCTAGGAGGATATGACTTACCCATCAGTTTGCAGCAATGGCACACATGTACCCTTTTGACATGCATACTTTCATAGATTGGAACGAGTGTCACAAGCATAAAGATTACATGTGTCATTTTGATCAAGGAGACGTTAACATCAAGAGCCATATTGATGAGTTTCCTTCTGCTGTGTGATAAGGAAAGGGTCTAGTGGGGGAAGAATTTCTATATTTGATTGTATACATATAATTAGAAATTCTAATCATAAATCCTCATCTATGATGCCCTCTCCCTGCTGTTGCCCTCCATTTTTACTCCCTGTAAACAAGGTCCTTACAAATCTCAGTATGGGGTAGAATTTTAAATCTTCAGCTCCAATTATTTTCTCTCTTTCTGACACCTCAGCAGGAAACTGGAAGCCTTATCAGCAGAGACAGAGGGAAAAAAAAACAAAATAGTTATGCTTCTTTCCTCTGAGAAATACATTGAGTGTGCCTGTGGAATCAATAATCTGTGATTGTAATAGAGAAATGGGGCAATGGACTTTTCACTCCTGAGTCTCAAAGACCACTGAATCCCCAGACAGACTATACTCAGGAAGGAGCATGGCTAGGAAGTCAAAAGGGTGCAAATTCAGGCCCCCAATCTCATTAAATGTAAAGGGACAACTGACATGAGTTAATAGGCTAGCAGGGCCAAAATATGCATTACCATTGGAAGTCAGACCAGTCCCTACAGGGTGTGAGAAACATGGATCAGTTTAGGACTTTACACAAGACAACCTTATTGTTCAAGCCTTACCTTATCACTTCTACGGTGTTGCTACAGCAAATCCATTGCTATATCTTTCACTGTGTGGGATACATAATTTTCCAGCCCTAAATCTGAATAGTTTAAGTCAATGATTGATGTCCAGGATTAAATTGTGGTAAACTGGTAGCTATTTAAATGGCTTTTATGAAAATAAATGACTATTGCTAGAAGCCCAGCAATAACCTCAAAGCAGTTTACTAACAATGAATTAAGCCTCTTAAAACCCCAGTCAGATGTTACTTTCTCCATTTTATAGATGACACCAACGCCCAGAGAGATTTAATTGGCCTTTCCTAGGATACCCAATGAGCCCAGGGCGCAGTCCCAAATGTTCTCACTCCCATTTCCATGCATTAACCAGTACGCCAGGCCTGCCGTAACTTTCATTTGCACTTCACTTGATTTTCACAAAAAAAGTTCTCCCAGGTTACTACCTCCTATAGAGAAACAAAAGTATCAAAACTTTAGCCACACTCTTTTTAATGGGAATGGCATATTAAAGTGCAACTATCTAATGCAGCTTCCTCCAGTGTCCCCAAAATATGCTTTGATAAATAATGGGGGTGAATAGAAAGTGAGAGAAAACTGGTTCACCAGAAAAAGCTCCCTTTTAACATTTTTTTCTTTAGTTCTCACAAGAGAATTAAGTTGAGGTATTGATATTTGAATCCAGGGGCAGTGCCAGCCTCTTCCTGGAGGGGGGGAGAAATGGGATGAGGGGGCTGAGGTGGGCTAGACAGAAAATCGGGAGGGCTGTGCTATTCATCTCAAACTGGGTGTAAAATGTATTTGGGGTGGGGAGCGTGAGCTGCCCAGCTCTGAAGGCAGCACACAAGTAAGGCTGGCAATACCATGCCATGACAGCTTTACTTCTGTGTAATGTTTGACATTTGCACTGTGAGGGGCGGCTACAGAAGGGCTAAGGCAAATTTTAGACTGGCTATAGCTCCCACAATCCCTTCCTCCACCCCCTCCTTCCCACACCACCCCTGTCTGAATCTTCTGAAGAATAGATGAGGGAGGGAGTGGAAGTCACCACATTTAGAAAGGCAGAGAGGGCCAAACATTTGCAATAATACCCAAGCTCTTTTCAGCAACTCCTTATTTTCCCAGGTTCAAAGGGACTGAAAAACAGCAGATCCCCTTTTGTTCTGCTGTATATGAGCATGTAGAAGGATGGCTGAATCTCTGTCCACAATGGATTTTGCACAACCTGCTCAGCTGTCTCTGGCAGCATAAAGGGTGTGAAGGCAGAGTCAGTGGTGTAGCTGGTGGGTCTACACAGAGGGTCTGTACCAGGCCATTGCTGCTACTACTACAGTACAGACCAGAGGCTGCAGCAGTGGCTGCATAGCAGCTATATGCCTGCTGGGAGAGGAAGATTTAGTTGCCCAATCGAGTAGGTCCCTGCATGAATCCCAGGAACCCTGGTTTTACGTGAGAGATGAAAATTTGGCTGAGTACTCAAATGCAAGTTTAACTACATTTCTTTTTTTAATGATGTCAGTTTAGTCCTGGTGAAAAGTGTCTGACTGGCAGCCCCAGAGACTGAAGCCCTCTGCTTTTTCACAAAACAAGCAGAGGCAGTGAAAGCTTTCCTGCAGTTCCCAGCCCAGTGGGCCATAGCCTGATTTGGAGGAACTCCCTAGAACAGTAGTTCAACTTCTATACCCCCTTCAGTCTTTGGCCTCTCTAGTGAGCTAAGAAGTCAGCCAACTAACCCTGGGTATGTTCGGGGTTATGACTTGGAGTCATTTATTGCGCACATGGCTAACCTATGTATCTCTATGAACTTAATACTGTTAATCTTGGCCTCTTTTCTCCCTCTTCCCATCTATCATGTGTTATGTTCACTTGTTCTCTCGTCTTAAATTACATTGGCAGCTCTCCACGGCAGGAATTAGGTCTTCCTCTGTATTTGTACAGCACCTAGCAAAGGGGGCCCCAATGCTAAGTGGGGCTTGTAGACCCTTCTGCAATACCAAATTGCATATCTTGGCAGCTTAGTGGCCAGCATTGCATATCTTAAGTGCACATGCCATGCAGTTGTCTTCCTCAATAGTTCTAGCCCACCAGGTCACCTTGGAATTCTACTCTCAGGCCTTGTACCTACAGAGTGTCACAACTGGTTCTTTCAGCTGACCTTGATGACCAGCCAGGCTGGTTAATAAACTCGGTTGCATAAGGATGGCCTAATTGGACAGCCTGGCTGATGGGAGCCTGCAGACCTGCTTTTTAAGCTCAGCAGCAGCAATGTTGCTGATCGTTCACACCCTGTTCCTGTCTTGCTCCAGTTCTGTGTTCCCTTCCTGGTTTCTGATCCTGGTTCAGACCTTTGGCTCTGGTCCCTAAGTTTCTGCCTCTGGCTCCCTCAGTCCAGTTCTAACCACTAAAATGGGTTGCTGGCATGTGGGCTCCTGACAAGAAGTAGCCTGGATTCATCTCCCTAACCCTCAAGATTACTTCTTCTTTCTTCCAACCACCACATCACCTGTTCCCTAGGGAATACTCCTGAGTCCAGCTACATTTTAAGAAGTTTTGCACAACCAGAGGACCTGTGCAAAGTACAGTAGGATAAAAGCTTCAGACATGAAAAAAACAACAATCCACCAAGTGCCAAGAAATGCTCGCTAGTAAAGAATGTGGTTGAAAACAGCAAGAGGATGAATCCTAAATTGTACTGGTTACTGTCAATAGATGAAGAAAGGAAATAGGATGCTCAGTGAAGCAGAGACAGACCTCCAGAACCAGGATAGATAATTCAAAAAAAAAAAATGAGGGAAGCAGAAACGGTGGTGGTGAGGGAGAAGCCCAAGAAAATGAAAGTTGTTCTTTACAGGCTGCAGGGGTGATTAAATGAAAAGGAGAAAAAAGAAAGAAAAAAAAACACCAATAGCTCTTTGCATCTCCTGACTGAAGGAAGAAGTGCTTTAACACCCAGAATGCTGGCATTTTTCACACTGCTAGCTAAGTGACTATATAGGATGATATATAGGTCTGGATTTTACCTAGCCCTTACATGCATGAGCAGTTGCAGGAAGGGAGTAAAGAGCCTCGTCCCATCTTGCGTGACCTGCTTACACAGAATTATTCTCCGAGGACTATAAGAGGAGTGAGGACTAGGCAGCACATTTTAATAGACTTTAACAATTTGCTTGCTCCTCCATGCTCCGAGAATCTCCAGGAGACATTTTGTTTCAAGGAGGCAGAAAGCTCACCCTGAGGCAGCATGGCTCTGAATTGCCCTCAAAATGGCACTGTGACTAAGAGACCCAACCGTGCCCAGAGGGAATATATGATGGTGTGAGTGTGGAATTCACATCTGTTCTAGCTCTATGAAGCTCTCTCTTTTATCTAGCTGATTAGTATCAAGAGATTTCTAAATATCAGTCTAAAAATGCAAGGCCTGATCCTCCACTGCATGGCACATTGGGTAAATGTTTACACACTTCCAATCTCATGGGTAGTAGGCATTGCAGGCCAAGGGAGACTGAGCCTCCCCAAACAGTCAGGTGTGACGCCACTCACACTCCACCCCAGGACCCCCTCCTGCTTCCCGGTTGGGGACTCAGGGCAGCTGGGGCCAGTACTTGGGCCACCCAGCATTGGGGTTACCTGCCCAGAGCTCCAGGACTGGGGGCCTCTATATTTATACACACACGTGAGCACAATATGTTACTGTCAGACAGAAAGTTAAGGAAAAGGATGATAACTGGCAAATAAACTACCAGAACATAAATATGGCTGCTCAAATAACCTGAAAAAGGGAGGAAACAAAATCACACCTTCTCTTGGAAGAGTCCGGTAGTCCTCACTCATGGCCAGGTCTCCCAAATAAAGATAATTGGACATAAGATTTAGGGTAAAACAGAGGAAGAGCTTAATCCCAGTGCTGCTTATTCCAGAGAACAGGGCAAAGTTCTCAAGCAAGTTAAAAGAGAAGATGACAATATGGGAGATAGGTGCCCAAGCACTTTTGAAAATGCCAGTAGGTGCCTATCGGCATCTTTAGGCACCTAAATAACTTAAAAGCCTGCCCTATAAAGATTTGTGCAAGTAGAACTACCCACATTAGTAAAGTTACTCACATGCATCAGCACTTGCCGGACTGGACCTTAATTAAGTTACACCCATACCCCACTGAAAGAGTCCCCTGAGGCTTCTTGCCCAGATGGTGGGAGAACCTGACATATCCAGTTATTTACTCCGGGTGTCTTCACATCTTCCAAGGGACCCTTGCTCTTTGCAGGCTGTCTTAAATCTAGCTGGTTTACCCTGGGAGTTTGCTGCATTCTCCATACGGTAAAAGTAAAGAGCTCCTGGCTGGGAGTTCCCTCCATGGCTTCAGGAGTCACTCCTTCAATCTCCTCACTGCTTAGAGCAATCCTCATCCTCCCTCTTCAACCCCACCACTGACTGCAGTTCCTCCCTTTTAAAGGCCTCCTTGCCATGCATGCCTGACATATCTGGAGGAATAGCTTGGTCCCCGGCATCTCTCTGGGACCCTCTTTTCCAGTGTGGGGTCTATACACCACATCACATCCACATTCAAATGGGGTATTGCACATGGTTATGCATATATTTGTGTAAACTATGCTTTAGTTGATCTTAAAACTTTTAATGCACAGCACTAAGTTCACCTAAACCTACCCCAGAAGTTGCTATAAAAATGCATAACCTGTTATTTTTCTTTTTGAAGAAGACTTCTTATGCATGCTAACTTTCTCAGAAATATTCTGCTACAAAATTGCAGCACGTTCACATAAATTGTCTTAAAACTATCTCCATCAAATGCCCAAAGACATTCTGACTATCTACTGATTGAGTCAGTTGATACACACTGGTACAACATAAACGGAGCTGTTTATTTGCAGGCTGTGTTGCTACATGTTGTGACAAAGTTCCTCCTCTATCTTGGTGGGTCCTGTGCTTATTGGCAGATTTTCTTGTCTCAGAGATTCAGCATGTGGGTTGGGGAACAGCCCAGAGACCTTCCCCTCTGGAAGAACCCACAGCCCACATCAATTGGGAGGTTTAGGGGGAACCCGGGCCCACCCTCTACTCCGGGTTCCAGCCCAGGGCCCTGTGGACTGCAGCTGTCTATAGTACCTCCTGTAACAGCTGCATGACAGCTACAACTCCCTGGGCTACTTCCCCATGGCCTCCTCCAAACACCTTCCTTATTCTCACCACAGGACCTTCCTCCTGGTGTCTGATAATGCTTGTGCTCCTCAGTCCTCCAGCAGCACACACTCTCAGCTCCTTGCACCTCTTGCTCCAGCTCCTCAAACTCACACAACAAACTGACGTGAGCTCCTTTTTAAAACCCAGATGCCCTGATTAGCCTGCCTTAATTGATTCTAGCAGCTTCTTCTTAATTGGCTCCAGGTGTCCTAATTAGCCTGCCTGCCTTAACTGGTTCTGGCAGGTTCCTGATTACTCTAGTGCAGCCCCTGCTCTGGTCACTCAGGAAACAGAAAACTACTCATCCAGTGACCAGTATATTTGCCCTCTACCAGACTCCTGTAGTCCCCCATAATTTTTTGGTGTCCAGGTCCTGTGGATCCCACCTTAGGCTGGGGGGGATCCTTTAGCAGTGGAATCTACATCCTGGATCCCAATAGGACCAGACTCCTGTACCCCACTGGTATGGGTCTGTCACAATGTCTATAAAAGTATGTAAAGCTATTAAGTAAGTAGTCCACACAACACCCCTGGATGAACTACCAGAAACAAAGGCCTTTTTTCCTAAATGGGTAGAGCTAATCAAATAATGGGAAATATATTTGTGAATAATTATTCCAAAATCCAAAATTTGCCATTAATATTTTACACAAAGATTGGGTTGACTAGTTCTAGTTGTGAGTTAAAGCAGGGGATCCTCTTTAAGGATGCCTCTCAGAAAAAGAATAGCAGTACATCTCATTCTGACTGACCACTAAATGGCAGAATAAAATACATGCTAAACACCAAGGATATTTTAGTAAATGTAAAAGGTTTACATGGGATCAGTAAATTTTACAGTAACCAAGAAAATGTTCAAACAAAAGTAAGATTTAAAGGACTTGGCAGAATGAGGCAGGCTAAAAATAACTCTATTCAGGATAAAATTCAACATCATATAGAGAAAGGAATTGTATCATGCAGTTAAAAACTCCTCTTTATAAAGGTCTATAAAAACAGAAAAACAACATAATAAACAATACTAGAGGATATAGAGGAAGACAAGTAAAGTAGGTAAAATAAACCATAGTTTTCACAGAAGGTTTAACGAGTGAAAGATAAATCAAATGAATAAGATAAAGCACAAACACACATCAAAGGGAGCAGAGATAGATAGCGCAGAAAACTACAGCATAAGCATAGCCAGAGGATCAAATGCAATTAAGGTTATAGTGGAAATGAGTGAGGTGGTTTCCTCCTAGCCTTTAGTGGGTGTTTGTCCACCTAGGACAAAACTGTTAGACAATTTGACATGATTGGCCAAAGAAGCCTTGAAGCAGAACAACATTCCTGCAGTAGTTTCTTTCTAGCAGTGGTTGCTAAACTGGTCTGTGGGCTACTAGTGGACAACAAAAAGCTGTCTGGTCACAGCTGTCTGTCTGGCTGATGCTAACTTTTCCTTTTTTTCTAGCTGATAAATTTAATGCAAAGACAGCTAGAATATGTATTAATTACTTTTCCTAATATTACCTGTCTACATAAGCAATTGTTGTAGGGATGTAATGAAGGGGAGAGGAAATGCTCCTCACAGTTGTAAATGAGCTAGGAGATAGCCTATGTGATTGAAAATGAAAGGGGGTGTGAATCAACAATACAAATCTATTACCTTGTGGTCCACACTACACATTTTTTGTGAGGAATTCTTGCTTTTCAGCATTGTATTTAGGATGTTGTCAACTGTCTACCAGAATGTCCATTTTAAGCTCCCCTTTTCAGAGGAAAATACATTGGAATCCACTTAATAAGAATTAATGTCCCAATCAATGGCCATTCTTCCCCATTAAGTTAAATTCTCAACTAACAGAAGATACTATTTTATACCTTAAATAGTTCTCCGTTGCTCCCAAATTGCTTCACTTCACTACATGAGTCTGTTGACTCACTGAAGATTTAACAGTAATTAGGTCTGCCATTAGGAAAGACAGAAAGTGATTTTTCGCCATACTGAGCTAAATGCTATATCAGAGGGATACAATGCCAAGTTTTGTAGAAGGCTTGTGATACTGCTCACCCGAAAGAAAGAGGGCTTTAACTAGGGCTTTGAAAGGACCTTTGCTGAACTACCACTGCAGAGGTCACTTGAGGAAAGCAGAATTTGCACCCAGGTATCTCTCTGAGTCTTACTTTATCACACAAATAAAGATATAAACAATAAGAGACAGTATGTCCAGGTTCACTTTCTTGGGGTGGGAAACTGAGTGAGGTAGGAGAAGCAAATATTAGCAGAGAGCAGGAGTTTTAGTTTCATAGGAACTTTATTATGATAATTAAAAATATCCACAGATTTGAATGATTTGATCTTATTATTGCTACTGCTGTTCTCCCCTCCACCTTACCTCCTGTTGTTTGTTATCCTGACTTGTTGCCTCTGCAAGTTCCTGTCGTTTGACTGACCAAGGCTCAGATCAAGAGAATTTTCAAGTGAGAGCCCTTCATGTCTGAAACTTACCCTGTCATAAAATCCACAAGAGAATGGGTTTAGAGTTTCGGGGCACAATGAAGACCTTTATCTAACTATTATGTCAGACTCTACAAGTTTTTAATTTAAACAGGTTCATAAACTTCTTCGTTATTTTAATCTGCTTCTAAGTTTCCCAGACATCACAGCAATGGGCACTGCACAGAATATGTGACATTTTTAAGAAATGCATAAATGTCAACACTAGACAACACAAGTTGTCAAAATATGTCTTCTCCTAGTCTACCAAAGCTTTAGAATAATCAGAGAATGCATCCTGCTGGCAGTGGCAGAGGACTGAAATAGAATAAGATATTAGATTGGTAGTGGCAAGAGCAGCAAATATTTAAAGCTAAGAATATGAAAGTGAATCCACAGTCACTGACATAAGCACAAAGGCATCATTTGCAAGGCCAGGTCTATGAATAATACTATTGCTGGCATATTTAGGATTTGAACTAGTGGCTAGCTGACATAAAAGCCAATAGTTCAATTGAAATAGAGAATTCCTTTTTTCATCTGCTGGTCAGCAGTAACAGTCAGCTGGAAGAGGATAGAAAAGATGCATTTTTCAGTTTTAATTTTATTGACAAGACTGTATTACTATTCTTCATTATTTAATACTGACAATCTGATCAGCACTATGTAATAGACAAAAATAGTCTGCTTGCCTCAAAGAGTGTATAGCATAGACTAAAAGATTCATAGATTCTAGGGCTGAAAGGGACCTCGAGAGGTCATCGAGTCCAGTCCCCTGCCCTCATGGCAGGACCAAATACTGTCTAGACCATCCCTGATAGACATTTATCTAACCTACTCTTAAATATCTCCAGAGATGGAGATTCCACAACCTCCCTAGGCAATTTATTCCAGTGTTTAACCACCCTGACAGTAAGGAACTTTTTCCTAATGTCCAACCTAAACCTCCCTTCCTGCGGTTTAAGCCCACTGCTTCTTGTTCTATCCTTAGAGGCTAAGATGAACAAGTTTTCTCCCTCCTCCTTATGACACCCTCTTAGATACCTGAAAGCTGCCATCATGTCCCCTCTCAGTCTTCTCTTTTCCGAACTAAACAAACCCAATTCTTTCAGCCTTCCTTCACAGGTCATGTTCTCTAGATCTTTCATCATTCTTGTTGCTCTTCTCTGTACCCTCTCCAATTTCTCCACATCTTTCTTGAAATGCGGTGCCCAGAACTGGACACAATATTCCAGTTGAGGCCTAACCAGCGCAGAGTAGAGCGGAAGAATGACTTCTTGTGTCTTGCTCACAACACACCTGTTAATGCATCCCAGAATCATGTTTGCTTTTTTTGCAAAAGCATCACACTGTTGATTCATATTTAGCTTGTGGTCCACTATAACCCCTAGATCCCTTTCTGCCGTACTCCTTCCCAGGGCTGCCCAGAGGATTCAGGGGGGCTGGGGCAAAGCAATTTCGGGGGCCCCTTCCATAAAAAAAAAGTTGCAATACTATAGAATAGTATATTCTTGTGGGGGCCCCTGCGGGGCCTGGGGCAAATTGCCCCACTTGCCCTCCCCTCCCCCCAGGGTGGCCCTGCTCCTTCCTAAATAGTCTCTTCCCATTCTGTATGTGTGAAACTGATTGTTCTTTCCTAAGTGGAGCACTTTGCATTTGTCTTTATTAAACTTCATCCTGTTTACCTCAGACCATTTCTCCAATTTGTCCAGATTGTTTTGAATTATGACCCTATCCTCCACAGCAGTTGTAATCCCTCCCAGTTTGGTATCATCTGCAAACTTAATAAGCGTACTTTCTATGCCAATATCTAAGTCGTTGATGAAGATATTGAACAGAGCCGGTCTCAAAACAGACCCCCACGGAACCCCACTTTCCAGCAGGATTGGGAACCATTAATAACTACTCTCTGAGTCGGTTATCCAGCCAGTTATGCATTCACCTTATAGTAGCCCCATCTGAGTTGTATTTGCCTAGTTTATTTGTAAGAATATCATGCGAGACCGTATCAAATGCCTTACTAAAGTCTAGGTATACCACATCCACCGCTTCGCCCTTATCTACAAGGCTCATTATCCTATCAAAGAAAGCTATCAGATTGGTTTGACATGATTTGTTCTTTACAAATCCATTCTGGCTGTTCCCTATCACCTTACCACCTTCCAAGTGTTTGCAGATGATTTCCTTAATTACTTGCTCCATTATCTTCCCTGGCACAGAAGTTAAACTAACTGGTCTGTAGTTTCCTGGGTTGTTTTTATTCCCTTTTTATAGATGGGCACTATATTTGCCCTTTTCCAGTCTTCTGGAATCTCTCCTGTCTCCCATGATTTTCCAAAGTTAATAGCTAGAGGCTCAGATACCTCCTCTATTAGCTCCTTGAGTATTTTAGGACGCATTTCATCAGGCCCTGGTGACTTGCAGGCATCTAACTTTTCTAAGTGAATTTTAACTTGTTCTTTTTTTATTTTATCTTCCAAACCTACCCCCTTCCCATTAGCATTCACTATATTAGGCATCCCTTCAGACTTCTAGGTGAAGACCGAAACAAAGAAGTCATTGAGCATCTCTGCCATTTCCAAGTTTCCTGTTACTGTCTCTCCCTCCTCACTGAGCAGTGGGCCTACCCTGTCTTTGGTCTTTCTCTTGCTTCTAATGTATTGATAAAAAGTCGTCTTGTTTCCCTTTATTCCTGTAGCTAGTTTGAGCTTATTTTGTGCTTTAGCAGATCCATAGCAGACAGGATGCACTGGAAATTCCACAAATGGGGAAAACTTAATGTTTAACGACAAACTCACTTCTTGTGAAACAGAGGGCTTTCAAGATGTACCTAATTACAGCTTCATGATCCAAAGGAAAGGAATGAATGACAGTAGCAGAATAAGGACAATAGACTTTAAAAAAGCAGACTCAGAGAACTGGTAGGTAAGGTCCCATGGGAAGAAAATCTAAGGGAAAAAGAAGTTCAGGAGAGCTAGCAGGTTCTCAAAGAGACAATATTAAAGGCATATCAGCAAACTATCCTGATGTGAAGAAAAGATTGGAAGAATAGTAAAAGGCTAATATGGCTGCATAAGGAGCTCTTTAATTACCTGAAAATCAAAAAGGAATCCTACAAAAAGTGGAAACATGGACAAATTATTAAGGATGAGTACTAAAGAATAGCTCAAGCATGGACAAACTCAGAAAGGATAAGGCACAAAATGACTTACACTTAACAAGGGATATAAAGGCAATAAGAAAGGTCTCTATAAATAGTTTAGGAGCAAGAGAAAGTGTAGGCCCACTGGGAAGGAGAGCTAATAACTGACAACACCAAGAAACCTGAGGTATTAATATCCATTTTGCTTCAGTCTTCCCTAAAAGAGATAAGTATGCCAGATGCTTAATACAATTAATATATTAACAACAAGGGGGAAAGAACACAAACCAAAATTGGGAAAGAACAGGTTAAAGAATATTTAGATAGGTAAGATGTATTCAAGTTGACAGGGCCTGACAAAATTCATGCTGGGCTATGTAAGAAACTAGCTGAGGAAATCTCAAAACCATTAACAATTCTCTTTGAGAACTCAGGAGGTCCCAGAGAAGGGCAAACATAGTACCTGTCTTTAAAATGGGGAACAAAGAGGACCCAGGGAATTATAGATCAGTCAGCCTAACTTCAATATCTGGAAAGACACTGGAACAAATTACTAAATAATCAATTGGTAAGCACCCAGAGGACAATAGGGTAATAAATAATAGCCAAAATATAGATTCATAGATTCCAAGGCCGGAAGGGACCACTGTGATCATTTAACCTGACTTCCTGTATAGCATACGCCATAGAAGTTCCACAAAATAATTCCTAGACAGAGCTTTTAGAAAAACATCCAACCTTGATTTAAAAGATGTCAGCGAAGGAGAGAACCCATCACGAACCTAAGTTGTTCCAATGGTCAATTACCTTCACTGTTTAAAATGCACACCTTATTTCCAGTCAGGTTTAGTGGTGACTATAGCTAGAAGGAAAAAACTCTTATTACTGAAATGCTTTATTGCTCTGAGAGAGCAGTGGCTAGCCTACCAGCAGCAATCTGACCTTCCATCCCTAATAATGGCACACACACAGGTAGCTACTTTTACAGGGCATTGGGAACAGTATGCCATGAGTTTATGAGTAATGAAAGACTTCAAGGGCATTTTATATGAAATGGTGCTATGTACTTTCTCTGCCCTAGCAAAGGTCCACTACTTATCACTCTAATCGAGTCAGTGCATTAGTCTTCAAGACAAACTTGCACATTGGCATTTCTTGGAGGCTATGGAATGCACAGGAACAAAAGACAAGAAAGTCTGTACTGTCTGAAGTGTTATGTCAATATAATTTACTGTAGGTCTTGCTCTAATATCTAGTATGGCAGCTCACCATAAGATAAATATGCCTCCTCTCCTCTATTCACCTTGATAGGAAGGTGGGGTATCCTTTTTTCCTTATTGGCCAGATGTTCAACTGTAAAATAGCATTGCTTCATTGACTTCAACAGAGCTACAGTGATTTACAAAAGTTGAAAATCTAGCCCTACCATTATTTTGTTCTTCCTTCACTTAGTTTCTTGTATATATTTAGTGTTTTTAATGTCCCATTTCACTGTCACTATCAAAGAATTATCTACTGTTTTATTAAAATTTTAAGTGAACTCAGTGTGGGTGAAAAGTGCCAGATTGACAGCCCTAGAAACTAATTCCTCTAATTCTATCCATGGAGTTACAGCATGGGGAGCAGGAGTATGTGTTTTCCTCCAACAGTACCCTGAAAAACTGCTTCAACCTTTGCCTGGGGTTCTAACTTACAAAGGTTTGAGGGACTGCAACATCCATGCCCATTCAATTCTTGGCCTCACTGTTGATGCTAATAGTGATGCTCATAATTAATGGGTAATTCTTGGACTGTACATTGTGTTCTGGAAGACACTTAAAGAGTTAATACAAAGCCAGAAGTAGTGTTGATTGCCTCTGTCAAGTCCAGTTTTTGGTGATAAAGCAATTACCGCTTTTGCAGCTGTTCTTGTGCTTTTTGATCCTGCCTGCCCTGCAACCGTGACATTGTGTCAGGACTGGCTGGATCCCACAGAGAGAAAACAAAGGGATAGGAATAAAGGCAGAAAGGGTAAGTAAGAAGAGGCTTTGTTTCCATCACTCTAAAACACCAGCGTAGCTGAAAGAAGAGGGTGTACTGCTAGGCTACATTGAAAGACAGATATTGGAGAGACAACAATTAAAACTGCGGAGGGCAGGAGAAGCAACAGCCAGATGAGAAGGCAAAGAGAAAAGCAACCAGAGCAGAGAAAAATAAGCTCTGCTGTAAGCGTATGTGCCTTTCTACATTCCTTGCACTACAAAATGACACATTGTTTATGTGCACTTCATACAGTGCAGCCAATTCATGCTATTTTATTGAGAGTCTGGCAATATATCATGTTTTACTTAAAGCCCCAGTTCCTGGAAACAAGTGATGATATAGAAATCTCAGCTTTTATTTTCTGAAAAAAGTACATTTCTAGTCCTCATGATTGCAGTGGAAAGCTTGAAAATGTGACTGGGTGCATGCAAAAAGCTCAAAAACCAGAAGGCAAATAAAAAGAACCCCACATTTGCTGTTGTTTTTAAATCTCATGATTGGGAGGGGGGCTGACTCCTGAGCTTTGAACATCTGAGGTTGTCAATACTTTGTTTGAAATTTGAGCTGTTTAGATTGGACACAAAATCATACAGTATGTTGCTGTTCTCTAATTGGATGAAAATAAATGTTAAAATCTGTTTCCCAGTATTAATCCTTATGAATGTGAGTTTGAAATTTGCTCTTTGTTAACTAGTCTACAATGTTCTTCTAAAATTCACTGTTTTGGTGAATGCTAAACTAATTTGATCAAATATTAATGGAAAGCAAAACACAAACAGGACACAGACATGGCTGAAGCAAATGTATATAAAACCTTGAACAAGTAATAGTGGAGGAGTTTTGAAGGATTGTCCAAGCAGTAGTCTACTAAATCCAAGCAGTAGTCTACTAGATCATGGTAATGATCCTGACTGTCACTGCAAAAAGTTCAATCAGCTACCTGACCACCTAAAATATGTTCACCAATTTCTGTGCCACTGGCAGCCAAATTCTAAAGTGGACCACCAGTTGGCTATACTCATGGTATGGACATCAAACCAAGAATCAATTAGAAGTACCAATAGAAATCTTCAACTCTGACTAACCAGAAGGAGCAGTGCAAAACTTTTCTCAGTAGCTCTAGGAAACTTTCCAGTAGGCAGGAGAAAGGAACTGTACATTTACTGAGAAACAGCCTGTGAAAATAAACACATTGCCTATCACCATTAGACAAGCTTTCCACACAAGGAAAAAAAATCTCCCTGGACATTTTCATTGTGCATACTACATCTCTACCTCGAAATAACACTGTCCTCGGGAGCCAAAAAATCTTACCGCGTTATAGGTGAAACCGTGTTATATTGAACTTGCTTTGATCCACCGGAGTGCGCAGCCCCGCCTCCCCGGAGCACTGCTTTACCACGTTATATCCGAATTCATGTTATATCGGGTAGCATTATATCGAGGTAGAGGTGTATTACAATCAGAAAACAAAACAATCAACCCTGTAAGCATGAGATGAAAGTATAATTCCAGAAAAAAGTACATTTGAAATAAATCAGCATCATAAAGCTAAACTGCCTAAAATCAAAACATGCACACACACAGACCTGGAATTGAAAAATCATATGTTTAAGGGAAACCAAATCAAAGCACAGATTAGTGAGGAAAGTCTACAATAATCAGACTGAGGAATATAAACATGAATACCACTAATCAAAAACCTTACACCTGAAATGACTGTCACATCCATCAGCCACACATTATTTTTTCATATCAGTCAACCCACACCTACAAAAAAATGAATACCAATTAAGAACTCTATAATAAAGATAACAATAAAAAGAGAACTCTGTTACCCACAGTTAAGAAAGGCATGAAGTGAAGGAGCATTTAAACAGAGGTGTTTCCAATAAAAACAAAAGATAAAAAAGAATCTGTTGGGAGTGTAGAGTGGGAAACTGAGCCATATTTCCATCCAATTGAGGGTTAATCAGTTTTTGTCTTTGTTTAATACTTTTCAGACAGAATTATTGTCATTTATAGTGTCTGGACACATTTATGACAGAGGAGTAGTAACACACAAGACGGATTAGGTAAATGGGTCCAAATTACTGCATTCCGAGGTGCCAAGAAGTTATTTTTTTCTTCCACCGTGGTCATCACCTCCCCTCAGCTCCTGGTCTGGTCTTCAGTCTTTTTTCTTCAGTTTCTGATCTGGGATTTCTCCAATTTAGGGCCCATTTTCACATGTATTCTAATACATTTTCACATTCTCCATAGGGCTGTCAAGCGATTAAAAAAATGAATTGTGATTAATCATGCTGTTAAACATTAGAATACCATTTATTTAAATATTTTGGATATTTTCTACATTTTCAAATATATTGATTTCAATTACAACACAGAATACAAAATGTACAGTGCTCACTTTATATTTATTTTTATTATAAATATTTGCCCTGTAAATAAACAAAAAAATAGTATTTTTAAATGCCCCCATTACAAGTACTGTAGTGCAATCTCTTTATCATGAAAGTTGAACTTACAAATGTAGAATTATGTAAAAAAAAAAAAATGAATAAAAAAAAACCATGTAAAACTTTAGAGCCTACAAGTCCACTCACTCCTACTTCTTGTTCAGCCAATTGCTAAGACAAACAAGTTTGTTTACATTTGCAGGAGATAATGCTGCCTGCTTCTTGTTTGCAATGTCACTGAAAGAGAGAACAAGCATTCACAGTGACGGCACTGTTGTAGCTGGTGTCACAAGATATTTACGTGCCAGATGCGTTAAAGATTCATATGTCCCTTCATGCTTCAACCACCATTTCTGAGGATGTGTGTCCATGCTGATGACGGGTTCTGCTCAATAATGATTCAAAACAGTGCGGACCAACGCATGTTCATTTTCATCATCTGAGTCAGATGCCACCAACAGAAGACTGATTTTCTTTTTTGATGTTTCGGGTTCTGTAGTTTCTGCATCAGAGTGTTGCTCTTTTAAGACTTTTTTTGCAGTTATGTGTAACCCTTCTGCCCATCTAAGTTGGCAGCAACAAGGGCCGGGTTCTGTATCTAGGGGATCCGTTTCAATAACGCAATGCAAAACCGGCTCGAGCCCCCACCCAGTGACCTGGGACAATTACATACCACCCCCTGGGCGCCTCTAAGAGGCAATGCTTCCCCTCTCGCAAGCACGGAGTCTGAGTGTAACAGAAAATGTTTAATAACATGAGGTAAACGACATCAGCATTAAATTGGAAAAACACCACAAACAGGATTCATAACACAAACCATGAGCAAAAAACCCACCCCAGCAAATTGGGCTGTGTCCTTTCCCGTTGGTTCTTGAAACCAGCAACCCAAGAATCACCAAAGTCCCAAAAGTCCAACAACCCCAAAGTCTCTTGGGTCCAGCAACCCAAGGATCACCAAAGTCCCAAAAGTCCAACAACCCCCCAAAGTCTCTGTCCCTGGTCAGTGCAGCCCCAGAGTTCGGGGGGGGGGAGGCACGCAGGGTGTTAAGGGGCACCTTACGTGATCCGAGGCCGACGGGGTTCTGCCGCAGCCTTCACCACTAGCCGCTCCACTCCACCAGCTGTCCCGTGAGCTGCTCCCGCCGTCCCACGAACTGCTCTGGCAGCTGCTCTGCTCTGCTCACCGACCTGTGAGCCGCTCAGCTCTGCTCCACTTCAGCCATCCTTTGGGCCGCTCCCACAAGGCTCCGCTCTGCTAGCTGCTCCTCCAGCCACTCCGCTCTGCTCACCGACCTGTGAGTCGCTCAGCTCCACTCTGCTAGCTGCTCCGTCAGCCACTTAGCAATATAGCTTCAGGCTCCCCCACTAGTTAACACAGCCTCAGTGATCTCAGCTCTTAATAACTTTAGCTCTTTTGTGATTTCAGCTCTAAGCAATTTCAGCTCATAGTAGGGGAGCCCTAGTGCTAGGGCACCCATTGGCCCAAAGTGAATTCAGCTCAGCAGTCTGTAACTAGACTCCTAATGGAATCAAAGTTAGCTCTGACATTCAACAGTGGAGAGAGGAGGTAGTGCAATTGGTGTTTCAAACCCTCAGAGAGGGCCCATACTCTCAGGTACAAATGTCTGACCCCATCCTCTCTCTATTCACTGGGTTTTGTAACCCATGCCCCTTGTCAAGCAAGTGCTACTTAGGTAATGGTGAAGGACTCACTCAGTCCTTCTGTCATACAACAGTTCCACTGGCCTTGATTCACAGAATCAGGGTAACAAAACTGTATTCTTCCTGCCCCAATAACAGAGAAAACTGGGGATCCCACACCAGCCAAAGTAACCACTTTGAGTTGCTGTTGTTTCATACCAGGCGAGTGGGTGTGCCTATGCAAACAAGATCAACCCCTGGAGTTCTTTTCCACACTCGCCATAATTCACCACCAGATGTCAGGGTAGAGCTCATCCTGACTCTGCTTACATCTGTAACAAAAAAAATCTACATTTGTAAATTGCACTTTCACAATAAAGAGATTGCACTATAGTGTTTGTATGAGGTGAATTGAAAAATACTATCTCATTTGTAATCAAAAATAATTATAATATAAAGTGAGCACTGTACACTTTGTATTCTGTGTTGTAATTGAAGTCAATATATTTGAAAATGTAGAAAAACATCAAAAATATTTAATAAATTTCAATTGGGATTCTATTGTTTAACAGTGTGATTAAAACTGCGATTAATCGCGATTCATTTTTTTGTTAATCGCATGAGTTAATTGCGATTAATCAACAGCCCTAATTGTCCATTACCTAATTTTCCTCAAATCACCATTCAGCACATTACCACCCATTGATTTTTACATACCCATGTACAAGTGTTAATCACCTAATGTCTACAATTTTCCTGCAAAATTTACAGTTTCTGGGTTGTATTGCCCGGGTCACCCTGTGTCTAAGTTTCCCAGAAACAGGGGAGGGGTTTTTTTAATCATTACATGTCTGTACCTCTTACTTACATCTTCTAACACTTCACATTATTTATCTTGCCAACAATATCATTAAAACAAATCAGCAAATTATATCAAAGAGAAATGAATGAAAATACACTTATGCCAGACAAACCTTGCCCTGCATGTTATCTTAGCTGTACTTACTCAATATCCATAATTACAATTTATTAAAAATATAGTTAACAAAGCTTGTAATCTTAGCATTAGCAATCCTCCATTTTAATGTTATAGATCAGTACATGTTTTTATAAGTATATTATCCTCCCTGCCCCTCAATCCTCCTCAAAATTAGAAGTGGGATTTTGGAGAGCATACTATGATTGATTCTTTAATGTCAACATTTCTTATGCTCTACAAACACAAATTTGTCAGGGGATTTTTATTCAAAGTCGAAAAAACTTGGTATTTTTGTATAGCTAAATCTCATCAGTATTTTTCCTATTACAAAATTTTAGGTTCTTTGGGTTTTAGGCATCAGTTTTTTGCCAGTTTTAATGATTCTTCAACAAGTGACAGAAAAAATTCCTACCAAAAATTACAAACAGTATTAAAAATAAGCATTTTTATCCAGCCTCAATGGAATTTCCCTAAGAAAACTCAATATGTGTCTATAAAAACTGCTCAGATCAAGTAGTGGTGATAGCAAATTTCATAGCTTTACCCACAAACCCAGCATTTTAAAAACCATTACTTTTCTGGCAGTCACTGCTGTATTAATTTAAATATAGTATATGGGCCAAAGATTTTAACATAACCCAGTCACTGTCCAACATTAAACATTGTTAAACAAGATTAGGTGTTTGGTCTACAGAGACCTCAGCTTGCTTAGTACCATGGCACCAACACACAGTTAAAAATCCTTTTACCTTTTATTAAAAGGGGGAGAGGGATAGCTCAGTGTTTTGAGCATTGGCCTGCTAAACCCAGGGTTGTGAGCTCAATCCTTGAGGGGGGGGCCATTTATCTGGGGCAAAAAATATATAGTTGAGGATTGATCCTGCGTTGAGTAGGGGGTTGGACTAGATGACCTCCTGAGGTCCCTTCCAACCCTAACATTCTATGATTCTAAAATATAAAAAAAGAAGGAAAAACCATTGAAGCATTTAAAATATAAGGTATTAAATAAGGTTTTGTGGGACCATTATTGCATGAAGGGGCCACACTGAGATTGCTCAGTCAGGGCAAACTGCAAAAAATGGGGCAAATGATCCCCCAAATTGGTGATTATTCTAATAAATATTAGAATATTGCACCCAAGTTTCATCTAAATGTTAATATTCCCTTTTGATCTCTGAATCAAAAGAATATAGTAACAGACAGGAACCCTCTGGTTACATGATTAGCATCTAACAAGATATAAGTAAACAGATACCATTAGTATTTACCTCTACTTCTCTAACAATATAGGTTTACTATTTCAAAGCACTAATCTATCTAACATGGTTTTGTTAGCTATTTATAAGGAATGGCCCTAATTACCATTTATATACTTTTCTAATATGTCTTTAAAGGTTGAATTTGGGTCATTTAGCCCTCTAGTCACCTAAACATTTCTGGGTCAGTGTCATACTTTCAGTTTAAGAACATCCCTTATTCCCTGGAGATAGGTTTTAGAAGGAACCCCCCCTTGTTTGACAATCTCTTAGATGGCATCTAAGATAGTAATAACTGTCCTTTTGGAAAGAAGAGAAAAGTCAGCTGAGATGGCCTAGAGCTGTTGCTGCTATTATTAAAATCCAATCCCATTTCATCCAGGTGGTTTTTGGGATTCAGCTGGAGCCCAGTGTCACGGAGTCCCCGGGCGATGCTTTGGAGCTGCTCCCCACAAAGCCAGTCAGGACTTTGGGGAGCCTCCTCTCCCTTGGAGCAGACTGTCTTCAGGGCAAGAAGCTCACATGGCTTCACTTTCCTGGGTCTGACCTTGGAGCATTCAGCATATGCCCCTCCATGCGCTTCCCTCAGCGAGTCCGCCCAGGCAGGATCCTGGGGAAGCCAGAGGGTCCTGCATGCACCCCCACTTCGCAGTCAGACATGACACTTAGCCAGCCAGTAAAACAGAGGTTTGTTAGATGACAGGAACATGATCTAAAACAGAGCTTGTAGGTCCAGAGAATGGGGCCCCTCAGCCAGGTCCATTCTGGGGCCCAGCGAGCCAGACAACCCCGTCTGCACTCACTCCCCGTCCCCAGCCAGCTCCAAACTGAAACCCACTCCCAGACCCTCCTTTCTGGCCTTTGTCTCTTTCCTGGGCCAGGAGGTCACCTGATCTTTGTTCACCTTTAGCTATTCCCTTGCAGGAGGAAGGGCCCCAGCCATTTGTTGCCAGGATACAGGGTGTCGGCCATTTATGCACACTGGAGACTTAAGAAATGCATAGGGGAAACTGAGGCACACACACAGTATTCAGAGGAAACATTAAGAACAGTCCCGCTTCGTCACATCCGGGTAGGTACCAATGACATCTGGGTCCCTTTTTGCCCAAGTCTGGTCAGAACATTTCTCAGGATCAAGATGATGAAGACCCAAGATCCCAGGAGGTAGTGAGGAGACAGCCATAATGGTGAAGTTAGATCATTTTTCTCCATAAAGTCTCTTTCCTTAAGTACACACGGAGGGTAGGCAGAATAGCATTTTGTCTACAAATTAGGCCTAGTTTTCAACACACCGATTTTGGTTCACTTATTTCTGGTTCCAAACTTTCCTTGTTTATTAGCATGATCTTAATACGACTGTATTGAGTTATATTAGTAGGCCTTCTTGTTTGTTGTAACTCAGTCTATCTCCCTTTTGTACCTTTTCCCATCAACATTTGTTATATTAAGTTATTGTATCGTATTACAAATTTTCAAATACATTTTACATGAGCTCACAATTAGCAGAAATTTGTAGGCCCAATTACGATGACAAAATCGTAATCTGATTATCTATCTGTTATATCATTTCTATCTCCGTATTATCCTTTTTTACACACACACACACACACACACACACACACACACACACACACACACGACAAGACAATCAGTCAATTTCATAACAATGAAGTGCAATTAATCCACTTATGTTATGTTGTTTGTTTTGTAATGTTGCATAATTTGGGTCTTGATGTAGTTGAATAAAACACTGCATAATCCCATATTTAACTGTGAGACTAGGTGGCAAATTATGATTAATAACAGAAAATAGCACTTGGGTTCAAACAGATATCAGCTGTATATGTATTAGCTATTTTAAAGAGAATAAAAGAAAATTCAGTTTCAAGAGAGAAAAGAAAATGAGAATGAAAATTCTTCTCCATAGTTTTTACACTATAATTTGCCCTTCTTGTGCCCAAAACGATGTGAGGAAAACCAGAGCATATTATCTGAGTAACAATGACTAATGAAAATAATAGTAAACTAGTGACAGCTTTTTCTAATACAAAAAGGACCTTGAGTAACAAAAATGCTGCTGCTGCTGCTACTGCACACATTGCTACAGGACTCTGGTATTTTCATGTGTTTATTCTCAGTGGTTGGCTAATACTGCAAAAAGTTTTACATTAATAACCCTATGAAGCAAATTCATTACAAATTTTTAACTGAGTTTACTGGAAGGAATACCCGATGACATAGCAAAATTTAAGTGTATTCAGAATATTTGCTGAAGGTGTGTTTTGAATTCATAACCATGAGTATGTTAATCTTATTCAGAGAGTTAAATTTATTCTTCTGCCACTTCTAATCCCAAACCAGGAAGTAATGGGATGTCACATGACTTCATGACTTAGTGAGGTCACTAGTCCAAATTGCAAACCAAAAATGTATGGATAGTCATCCAAAATTCTGGATGCTTATTTAAAACACTGAACCTTTTGAGGTTCACCCAGGAGCGCCGCCAGCTTTTCTGCCACCGTAGGCGGTGGAAGGTCCCACCCCGAAATGCCGCTCCCCACACAGGACCAGCGGAAGGTCCTGCCACCGAAATACCGCTGCAGTCACCGCCCCCCAAATTGTAGCGCCCTAGGCGACTGCCTACGTCACCTAATGGGTTGCGCCAGCCCTGGGTTCACCCATCTACAGTGACAAGATAGCAGCAGATGTACAACCAACATCTTTTCTCAGCCAAACAGGTATATGGTTCAACATCCAAGAATAGTTTAAGACATATCACATGGTCTGGCCGACAGATTTTTTTCCACTGAATTATATAATGATGTGATTTGTGTTCAATAACAAGGAAGCATCCCTGCAGTTTCTCTGTGGCAAACAAACATTTGTCTAAATTAAACGGTACTATACTCTGTCATGATACCAACTGGCAGTTAAACCAGACTTAGCCCACTAGGAGAGTCCTACATCTCTAGTATGAAATAGCTGTGAATGTTACCCTCTCACCACCGTTCCTGAATTAGAATAACTTTTCTAACAGGTGCTAAAGAGAAACTTCCCAATGGCCAAGTCAGTCAGAGCAGACATGAATTTTCTCAGCTTGAAGTCAGTCATATATCACAAAATCCTATTCCTGTAGATTTTAACTTCTTCGTTTTTATCAGATATTCTCACTTGAGTGGGAATTACTGTATTTTTTAATATAAAGGCTGCTGGGAAAGAATTCAAATACTGTTCATTTGCATTATTTTTCTGAATCTTCATAATTGACTGAAGAGGTAATTGACTGCAGCTTGTGCTTAAAATGACATCTGGGCACGCCAGTCTTTTTTAGAATACTGAAAACTTCTAAATGTTTGTTACCATTAACAAAGATCCGATTTTTGACCCTGGGATATGAGGTTTTATTGATGTTATTAGGCCTATACTTACCAAAATGTTCTGTTGCTGTAGAAATCGCTGCGGAACCTTAGAGATCTTGCTTGCTTGAGCACATCCTGATTCAGCAATCAAAAGATGCTTCTTTTTCCATCCAACCTTGAGCTCAACATATACCTCTAAATCAAAAGCCTGGACCCATCTCTCTGGGGGTTTGAAATCCATTCCCTACATCCCCACACAGGACAACAGGTTTTACAAATCTTCCTCGTCAGTTTTTTAGCTGTCTTGTGGGCAGAGCAACTACTGACAGCATGTGCTTGCTTTCCTATACAAACTTTCTGAGAAGAAGATCGAGGATTTACCTGAAGTCTTTGGTGAGCTTTGCAAAGCTGCCTTGGACACACAATTCCTATTGAATCCCAGTCTTCATTTTGATTCCCTCTGAACCAGGTGCAAGTGGAACTTGGAAAACGTGGCTGGCCTGCTTTGCTTAGTTGATGTCTTACCCAGTTTCAATGTCAGCTGCAAAAGGCTACTGCTGAGTCTTCTCTGGTGAAGTTGAGGTTAAAGTCCCCATGATTTTCCGTTAAGTTGTGCTAGGGCTACAAATAGTTGAGACATCCATTCTGGGATGAAGCAACATAATTAAGGCTAATTTCCTGAGCACAAACTGAGGGACAATGGCAATTATTTTGGAATTTCTACCTTATTTGTCAACAGGCTTCTTAAATTCCCTCTTCTGCTTTCTCTCCTTTGTTCCCTCCTGTATTTGCCCATTTAAAAATAGTTTCTCTGGAATACATTCACAATGAGAGTAACCATAATATAGCTGTGATTCGAAAGAAAAAAAAGAAAAACATTCTAAAAAATTCAGATTTTTAAAAGAAGACACACACTGCATTCTTGTTGTACCCTGAAAACTCTGTTCTTGCATACACAAACCAATATTTTTGCACAAACATTGGGTAACTGTGCACTTAATTATTTACATGTGCCAATTACTCAAATTATGAACACAAATATCACTTTGTGCATGCAAATGCAAGTTTTTCCTGGTGCAAGGAAAGTGTGTAAATCCATAATCTTTAAGCACTCTGAAAATTTGGACCAAAGTTGCCTCCTTTTTTTCCAAACCCCAGAAGCAGAAATTTCCTTTGGTGAGTTTTGAATACAGTTCGACAAGCCAGGAGATTGGTTCTGGAACACCTGATCCAGTTCAATCACTATCTAGATTAGAAGATGTTTACCTCTTTTTCAATTCATGGGCATTTCAGGGTTCGTTTAAGTTTGTACAAAGTTTTAGTTCATTTTTCAGTGTTTTAGAATCTGCTCATTTCTAGTCACTACTGAACTGGACTATCTTCAGATCAGGGGTGGAAATCTTAATATAACAATATAAATCACCTGCCCCTTGACAAAACAAAAAATTTGAAAGTAAATCATTTGGTGCATTCTTGAGAACGTTATAGAAATTATTATTATCAATTCATCATTCGGCTTTGAAAATGAGAACAGGAGCTAAAGTCATATTTAAAGTAAAATTTCTAATTTGCCTCGTCTCTTTCTGAGTTTTGGGTTCTTGTGTGTTATCATTCTGAATTCTAAGAAATAAGGAAGTGTTACACTGCAACCTTCCAGCAAGAGTATTTTATGTATTTATCTAACTTCCTTGTGTGTGTGCCAAAAACAGACTCACACATAGGCTCAGGAAGTAGAGGTGCTGGGGGTGCTACAGCACCCCATGTTTTATGCAGGGTCCCGGCTGCTGGCTGCGCATGCGGGGTCCCCACCCCACACATGGATCCCAGCTGCCGGTCCCATGCCCGGCCCCACACCCAGAGTCCTGGCTGCCTGCACCGCGCCCGGGAGTCCCAGCTGCCAGTCCCACATGCAGGGCTCCGCACTTGCCCCCAGCCATGGCCCAGCCTCGGCCCTCTTACCCCTGTCAGTGTCTTCCCCCTTCTCCCCTCCACCCCCCGCTGGAGACATGGCCCTGCTCCCAGCCTCAGCTCTGGGGTGGGGAGGGGGCGTGAGGTAAAAAGTTTGGGGATAGTTTTGCTGACTTACAGCACCCCCACTATAAAAAGCATTCCAGTGCCACTGGACTCTCAGAAATTAGGGCTGGAAAGGACATCAAGAGGTCATCTAGTCCAGCCCCCTGTGCTGAGGTAGGACAAAGTAAACCTAGACCATCCCTAACAGGGGTTTGTCTTAAAAGCCTCTAGTGGCAGGGATTCCACAACCTCCCTATTCCAGAGCTTAACTATTCTTATAGTTAGATTTTTTTTCCCTACTATCTAACCTAAATTCCCATTGCTGCAGACTAAGCCCATTACTTTTTGCCCTATCTTTGGTGGATTGGAGAACAATTGATCACCATCCTCTTTATAACAGCCCATACCATATTTGAAGACTATTATCAGGTCCCCCTTCAGTTTTCTTTTCTCAAGACAAAATATGCCCAGTATATTTAACCTTTCCTTGTAGATCAGGTTTTCTAAGCTGTTTATCATTTTTGTTGCTCTCCTCTCATTTTCTGCATTGTCCATATCTTTCCTAAAGGGCGCTGCCCAAAACTAGACACAATACTCCAGCTGAGGCCTCACCTGCACCAAACAAAGCTGACAGTTACTTCCCGTGTCTTACATATGACACTCCTATTAATACACTGCAGAATATTAGCCCTTTTTGCAACTTTGTTGGCTCATATTCAATTTGTGATCCACTATAACGCCCAGATCCTTTTTGGCTGTACTATAGCTTACCCAGTTATTCCGCCTTTTGTAGATGTTCATTTGATTTTTCCTTCCTAAGTGTAGTACTTTGCACTTGTCTTTATTGAACTTCATCTTGCTGATTTCAGACCAATTCTCTAATTTGTAAAGATCATTTTGAATTCTAATCCTGTCCTCCAAAATGCTCCCAGTGTGTTGTCATCCACAAATGTTATAAGCTTACTTTCTACTCCATTATGTAAATCATTAAAATATTGAATATTAGTGGATGTCAGACAGAACCCTGTGACACTCCACTAGATACAGTACGAAAGCAACCCACTGATAACTACTTTTTGAGTAGTTTTTCAATCACTGTATAGTTCACCCACATTAGAGTAATTTCATCTAGACCACATTTCCCTAGTGAGCTTATAAGAATGTGGGATTGTCTCAACATGTTTATTAAAATCAAGGTATATCACTTCCCCTCCCCCCCCGCCCGCCATCCACTAGACCAGCAACCTTGTTAAAGAATTAGTTTGGTGTGGCATGATTTGTTCTTGACAAATCCATGTTGTATATTATTTATCACATGATTATCCTCTGGGTGCTTACAAATTGATTGTTTAATATATTTTTACTGATATCTAAGTTAGGCTGACTGGTCTATAATTCCCTGAGTCACCTTTTATTCCCCTTTTTAAAGATAGGTATTATGTTTGCCCTTCTCCAGTCTTTTGGGATCTCACCTAACCTCTGTGAGTTCTCAAATCGCTAATAGTTCTGAGATTGCTTCAGCTACTTCCTTAAGTATCTTACAGTGAATTTTATGAGGCCCTTCTGATTTGAATACATCTAATTTATTTAAATATTCTTTAACCTGTTCTTTTTCTATTCTGGTTTCTGTTTTTTCCTTCTTGTTATTAATATTAGTTGTATTAGCCATCTGGCACAGTTATCTGCTTTAGGGAAGACTGAAGCAAAATAGGCATTAATTATCTCAGTATTCTTGATGTCATCCATTTATTACCTTTCCTTCCCCACTAAGTAGTGGACCCACACTTTCCCTCTTTCTTTTGATCCTACTGTGTTTATAGAACCTCTCCTTATTGTCATTATATTCCTTGCTAAGTGTAAGTCATTTTATGTCTTACCCTTGCTGATTTTGTCCCTACATGCTTGCTATTTTTTTTTACTTCTCCTTAGCAATTTGTCCACTTTTTGTAAGATTCCTTTTGATTTTCAGAGCACTTAAGAGATCCTGATGCAGCCATATTGCCCTCTTGTTATCTTTTCTTCACATTGGGATAGTTTGCTGTTGTGCCTATAATAGTGTCTCTCAGGGCAGGTCTTCACTACAGGGGCGGGTTGATTTAAGATACGCAAATTCGACCTATCGGAGCCGACTTACCCCCCCGCTGTGAGGACGGCGACAAAATCAACCTCCGCGGCTCCCCGTCGACGGCGCTTACTCCCACCTCCGCTGGTGGAGTAAGAGCGTTGATTCGGGGATCGATTGTCGCATCCCGACGAGACGCGATAATTCGATCCCCGAGAGATCGATTTCTACCCGCCGATTCAGGCGGGTAGTGTAGACCTAGCCTAAGAAACTGCTAAGTCTCCTGAACTCTTTTTTTCCCTTAGATTTTCTTCCCATGGGACTTTACCCACTAGTGCTCTGAGTTTGTTAAAGTCTGCTTTTTTAAGTCCATTGTCCTTATTCTGCTGCTCTTACTCCTTTCTTTCTTTATGTCAGGGGCCGACCCACAGTAGAGCCAGTCTCCTGGCAACCCAATGAGTGCATAGAAGCTGTCTGATCGATTGTACCACCTGACTGTCTGCAGGAGTCTGCAGACAAATACTTAAGCTCAGGAACAGCAGCAGTCCAATGGCTGCTCAATGCATCCCTGGCTTACAGCTGCACTTGGGCCTGTCCCTGGCTCTAGCCCTCCACTGTCTCTAGCCTTCAGAGGTGAAAGTAAGCCAGTACGGGCCGGTACAGAGGACTGGTAAGAAAAGGAGACTGCCTGAGGAAGGGAGAAGCCTGCCCCCTGCATAAGAATAGTTTAAACTCAGCTGTTCCATGCACGGTTTAGCCCCCGGGGTTAGGAGCGGTTTCTGGCATCCTTGTTAATTTCACTCACAGTAGCTGGGGGTCGGGAGGAGGGTGTGTTTGACCATGGCAGGGGCAGTCCTTTTCTGCCCCCGGGATGAGTGGATCTCTCCAATACTAATATATACAACAAATACAAGCATTTGGCTGCACAGCTTAAATCCAGAGCTAATAAAAGCAGGTGGAAGGGGAAAACTCACTGTCACACTGGTTTTTCATCTCTTCCCTCCTCCTCCAGCCAGGCTGCAGACAGTAAGGCTCTGCATTCCACCGCACCCCCAACTCAGCAGGGGCTCTCCTCTAGGCTCTAGCTTGCAGTAGGGAGACTGGCTGAGATGCCTGCTGCTGCTGCCTGCATAAGAACAATTTAAACTCAGCTGTTCCCTGCACAGTTCAGCCCCCTGGGTTAGGAGCCGTTTCTGGCATCCTTGTTAATTTCACTCCCAGTTGTTGTTGGGTGGGGAGGGTGTGTGTGACCATGGCAGGGGCAGTTCTTTTCTGCCCCCTGGATGAGGGGATCTTCTATACACAAAAAATACAATCAAAATCAGGAAACTTTTCCAAGTTCAAATCTATCCCATTCCCTCCCCAGCAGAGGATCATGGTTGTGATGTCCAAACTGCTTGCAGATCCTCTTTGAAATTTTACTGTTTAAAAAAAAACACACACACACACAAAAAACATGGAGAACATGATGTAAAGATGTGTCATGTAAGAAAATGTAAATGTAAATTACTTTCACCCCTGCCCAAACCCCACGGCTCCCAGCCGCCTCTGCAGCTGGTAGCTCCGGGGGTGATTTAAAGGGCCCGGGGCTCCTAGCTTCAGCCGGATCCCTAAGCCCTTTAAATTCTGATTTAAAAGTCCCGGGATTTAAAGGCCCCTCCTCTTCCGGCAGAGGCCACGCCTCTTCTGGTTGAGGCCCCTCCCCTCCGCAGGACTCTGGAGTACTGGTAAGTCCTTTAAGTTCCTTTCACCCCTGCTAGCCTTGCTCTACCTTAGCCCCAGCCTGTACTTGCTCCAGTCCCTATCTCCTTCCTGACTCTGATTCAGAACCCCCAACTCCATCCTCTGACTGCAACTCAGGTTAACCCTTTGGTTTAGGTTTTGACCTCTGACTCCCAGCTCAGACCCTCGGCTCCACCTTCTGACTGCAGCTGTGGCTAACTATTCAGCTTATACTTTGGTCTCTAACTCCACTTATGACCCTTGGCTTTGCTCCTATACCTGTCCCATGTGGATGCAGATCTAACTAGACTCCTGCTTCAACCACTAAGCCATACTGCCCACAACTCAGTTGCGGACACCTTAAAATCATGAAGCCTATTGTTTCATGTTCACTTTCACCCAAGTTCCCTTCTACCTTCAGATTCACAACCAATTACTCCCTGTTAGTCAGAATCAAATCTAAAATGGCAGCCCCCCATGGCTACTTCCTCTATTTTTTTTTAAACAAGAAATTGTCCGCAACACATTCCAATAACTTACTAGACATTTTGTGTTTTGCTGTATTACTTTTCCAACCAATATCTGGGTAGATGAATCCCCACCCCCCAGCCCTTGTGTTTTGGATATTTCTGTCATTTGTTCTAGAAATGCCTCATCCACATCTTCTTCCTGATCTGAGGGTCTATAGTAGACTCTACCATGACATCCCCCTGGTTGTTTTTTTTTCACTTTTTATCTTAACCCAGAGACTTTCAATTGCTCTGCCTCTTACTTCCTTCTGTACTTCAGTGCAAGTGTGTACCTTCTTGATGTGCAATGCAACACCTCCTCCTTTTTTCCCTGCCTGTCCTTTCTGAACCAGCTATGCCTTTCTTTACCCATATTCCAGTCAGAACATTTATCCCACCAAGTCGCAAAGATGTCAATTATGTCAGAATTTTTCTTGTGTACTAAGACTTCCAGTTCTTCCTGTTTATACCCCATACTCCTTGTATTTTTGTTTCAACATCTAAGATGTTGAGGAGACTCTCCACGCAGTTTTCCCTCTTGTTACTCCTATGACCTTATGAACATAACAAGTATTTTCACCATGTTTGGGAGATGAGGCCTTTTTCTGCAGT
Organism: Trachemys scripta elegans; assembly: GCF_013100865.1. Lineage (NCBI taxonomy): Eukaryota > Metazoa > Chordata > Testudines > Emydidae > Trachemys > Trachemys scripta. Next base: position 97,661,958 of record NC_048300.1, read on the forward strand.
CACATTAGGACACCAGCAGCCATGAGCCAAGAAGCAGAAAGTCACATGCTCACATTCCATCTAAATTACATTACAACAATGAAATATCAGTCTGTTAAGAAGGCACTCCTGTACTAATAGTAACCACCACCACCAGATAAAGAAACAGATCTTAAGATGTTTAAAGAAAACATTATTTGATAGCATTTTGTCTGGCAAAGAATCACTTATCAACAGTTGTGGCTGTGAAATATCTACTTCTTTATTGTTTTGCCTTTATGGTCCCTATTTCTCTATTGTTTATCTGTATGGTTTCTGTCTGGTTCTTTGATTGTTTCGGTCTGTTGCATAACTAATTTTGCAAGATTTAAATCAACTAAGGCGGTGGGAACGATTGGGTAAAGAATTGTTTTGCAATATGTTAGGATTGGTTAAAGAATTATTTTGTAATACTTTAGTAAAATGATTGGTTAAGGTATAGCTAAGCAGAACTCAGGTTTCACTATATAAACTCGTGTCCAAAAGGAAGTTCTTTGGAACCAACTCCAGGACACAGCCCCAAGATCAGAGCTGCCAAACCTCAACACCCAGCTAACTATATCCTGCAGAAGCTGGAGTCCCCGGATGACCTGATCCTGATTGGCCACCTGGAAAAGTTTGTCTGCCTTGTATGAGCATTGTATGTTTAGCGTTTGCATTCTGTTTCAGTGATTGTTAATAAACAGAGGTTAAGGATATTACTGTGTAAGGCTCTTTCTGGTAAAAGACCACGCAAACCCACAGAGTGTAAGGTTACACCCTGACTCCTCAGAAAGGTACGGGTGGGTGCCTAAATTAACAGGGTTACACCTTGAGCCAACGGAAGGGTAAAGGTGGGTGCTCCTAGAGTGTGTGCAGGTAACAAGGGAGCAAGATATGGCGTTTTAGGGGGATATGTTCAAGAGACTATTCATGCTTATGAACTAGTCACCATCAAGTTCTCCTACCCAAACCACCAGCCCATTGGTTCCCAGTCCTGTGGCTTCATTTTGACATTATCATCATGTCCTACAAACTACGAACAAAAATGCACAGGGGGACCAAACAATTAGCCATGGAACCACACACCATAAGCAATATCCAGTGCACTCCACAGCTGTGCCCACGTGGGAAAATGAGAACATATATCTGAACAGTCTCCTGCCCAGTTGTCATAAATCAGGAAATGCCTTCATAATCCAGGGCACCAGAGATTAGAGCTGGGTTGCCTAAAATTATAGTGAAGAGAACTGTGTCATTAGAGGGCACGATGTACCAGCTTGTCCATGTTAAAGCAGGCCAGACCTCCAGAGCACCCTGGCATCATACACCCTGCCAGTGCATCCAATGCAGGTATCCATGAATATGCCATGGTGATCCAAAAGGATCTGCATAACGATGGAGTAGTAGCTTTGCCTTTAATGTGTTGGCTTGCTTCAAATGGCAGGCACAAGATGGGTATATGTGTGCTATCAATCACACCTGCACAGCTTAAAAACCCCATCTATGCAAACCCTACAATTATTTCAGGGATTTTTCCATTTGTTACAGCCCTGATGGCTAGCGCAGCATTAATTGTCTTGCAGTCCTCCATTACAACTGAACCAGCCATGGATTTGCCAGTTCCAGGCTGATTGCCAACAGATTGGTAACAGCACAGGGTGATAGCAACATGCATCTGTAGTGGACTTGTCTTTCTCATCTGGGTGTTCTGATGCTCACAAGCTGGCCAAGCTCCTCACACAGCTCCAGGAATGTGGCTTTCCATATTTGACGGTTTTTTGCTGTAACAAACCCACTTTGAAGTCATTCCATGTTTCCATAATGACACTGTGTTCTGCATGGCGGGGGTAGGGAGAGACTACCGTAAAAAATAGCATCAGCTCTGTCCACTCCACCATGTACTGACCCACTGTTGTAGGGGTGCTGTAACAAGTTGTATAGAATGAATCATAGAATATCAGGGTTGGAAGGGACCTCAGGAGGTCATCTAGTCCAACCCCCTGCTCAAAGCAGAATCAATCCCCAACTAAATCATCCCAGCCAGGGCTTTGTCAAGCCTGACCTTAAAAACCTCTAAGGAAGGAGATTCCACCACCTCCCTAGGTAACCCATTCCAGTGCTTCACCATCCTCCTAGTGAACAAGTTGTTCCTAATATCCAACCTAAACCTCCCTCACTGCAACTTGAGATCATTACTCCTTGTTCTGTCATCTGCCACCACTGAGAACAGTCTAGATCCATCTTCTTTGGAACCCCCTTTCAGATAGTTGAAAGCAGCTATCAAATCCCCCCTCATTCTTCTCTTCTGAAGACTAAACAATCCCAGTTCCCTCAGCCTCTCCTCATAAGTCATGTGCTCCAGTCCCCTAACCATTTTTGTTGCCCTCCGCTGGACTCTTTCCAATTTTTCCACATCCTTCTTGTAGTGTGGGGCCCAAAACTGGACACAGTACTTCAGATGAGGCCTCACCAATGCCGAATTGAGGGGAATGATCACGTCCCTTGATCTGCTGGCAATGCCCCTACTTATACAAAATGCCATTAACCTTCTTGGCAACAAGTGTTGACTCATATCCAGCTTCTCATCCACTGTAACTCCTAGGTCCTTTTCTGCAGAACTGCTGTCTAGCCATTTGGTCCCTAGTCTGTAGCAGTGCATGGAATTCTTCCATCCTAAGTACAGGACTCTGCATTTGTCCTCGCTGAACCTCATCAGATTTCTTTTGGCCCAATCCTCTAATTTGTCTAGGTCCCTTTGTATCCTATCTCTACCCTCCAGCGTATCTACCACTCCTCCCAGTTTAGTGTCATCTGCAAACTTGCTGAGAGTGCAGTCCACGCCATCCTCCAGATCATTAATGAAGATATTGAACAAAACCAGCCCCAGGACCGACCCTTGGGGAACTCCGCTTGATACCGGCTGCCAACTAGACATGGAGCCATTGATCACTACCCGTTGAGCCCAATGATCTAGCCCAATGATTCTATCCACCTTATAGTCCATTCATCCAGCCCATACTACTTTAACTTGCTGGCAAGAATACTGTGGGGGTGCTGAGAGCCATTGAACCAAACTGTAAACCCTGTAAATAATGGAAACCACATCAAGTCAGGGGGTGTGGCAAAACCCCCGCACCTCTAGTTCCAGCACCAATGCATGGTTGTACTTCCTGTAAGCTGCTGCCTCTGTCTTTTCTAAGCAAAAAGCTGCTTCTCAAACACTTGCCACCATCTCTTGGCAGCAGCTTCTGCAGAGACACATCAAAGAACCATTGCTTCTTTAAAGAGCATCCGCCATCAGTCCCAGTTATTAGAATAAGCACAATCCATACCTTCAGCATTAGAAGGTAACAGTACATCATCACACCAGCTTCAATCCTGCCAGAAAATTAATTTTCATGTACTTTTCAACAACTCTTCATGATATTTAAAATAGTTTTACATACTAGCACATATATGCTAACAAAATTTTGCTGAAATACAGCATATGTAATAAGACGAGGCATTATTATCAAATCTATAATGCTACTACAATTATTTTCTTTCTTCTTTATATGATACCAAATGTTTCACTGCCTGATAGAATTGGTCTACTATTGTAGTTAACCCTGACTATAACTTTACAGAACACAAATATTTCCAGGCTTGTTTGTATTCAGTAAGATAATTAATTTAACATGTCCCCTTATGTTTGTGAACAATCAGCATTGCCTTGATAAATATTTTGAGGCATGTATTTGTTATCACTGAAACTGTAAAACATATTGCTTCCTTGAGATTCTGACTATAGAGTGGAACTCCAAATTATGGAGAATTATTTCTGCAAGGCGTCAATTCACCATCCATTTGTATTCATGCAGCTTAGTTCACACAAATCATTGTACACAGAGGTAGAGCCAGGTTTTGCAAACAGGGAGGGTGGCAAGTCATTGGTGGTGCCACTTTCAATTATTCATAGATTCTAAGGCCTGAAGGGACCATTATGATCATCTAGTCTGACTTTCTGCATATCACAGGCCATAGAATTTCCCCAAAATAATTCCTAGACCAGATCTTTTAGAAAAACAACCAATCTTGATTTTAAAATGGTCAGTGATGGAGTCTCCACCACAACCCTTGTTACGTTGTTCTAATTACTCTATTAAAAAAAGTACACCCTATTTCAGTCTAATTTGTCTAGGTTTAACTTCTAGCCTTTGGATCAGGTTATACATTTCTTTGCTACAATGAAGAGTCCATTATTAAATATTGTTCCCCACGTAGGTACTAATAGATTGTGAGCAATCACTCCCTAACCTTTATTTGGTTAAAAGCTAAATAGATTTAGCTCCGTGAGTCTATCACTATAAGGCATGTTGTCTAATCCTTTAAACATTCTCATGGCTCTTCTCTGAATGCTCTCCAATTTATCAACATCCTGCTTGAATTTTGGGCACCAGAATTAGACACAATATTCCAGCAGCAACGGTCGCACCACTACCAAATACAGAGGTAAAACGATGTCTCTGCTCCTATTTGATATTCCCGTTTATACATCCCAGGATCGCATTAGCTCTTTTGGCCACAGTGTTACACTGAGAGCTCATGTTCAGCTGATTATCCACCACAACCCTCAAATCTTTTTCAGAGTCACTGCTTTCCAGGATAGAGTCCCCATCCTGTAAGTATGGCCCTCTATTCTTTGTTCCTAAATATATACATTTATATTTAGCTATATTAAAGCACATATTGTTATAACTATCGGCTTGTTAATTTCACACCTTATTATGCCTGTGTATTTTACACGTTATTATACCTGGCACTGCAACACCAATCTCAGCCTGGTTTCAAGGGGCAGTCCTGGGGGAGAAGGGGTTGGAAAGCAAGTCCTCCCAGCATACACTTGGCAGCAGCAGCTCCTGTCTCATTTAGTTGCAACACCTTTCAGATTTGGCCCAGCCAATGGAGGGTCAGACAGGCCAAATTTCAGTGAGTCCCATTGCAATTCAGTGCACAAGGTCTCAGTGCCACACAACCCCATGCACCATGTCACAACGCCCATAGTGGGAAGCCAGGGCCAGCTCCATGGGAAACAAGTTACTGCTGCTGGGTGAATGCAGGGTGGGCTCGATCTTCAGCCCCAGCTGAAAATTTGTGTTGTACACCCAGTGCTTGAATTATGGGGGGAAATTAGAGGGCCCTTAATGAATGTAGATGGTCCTGGAGGCAGCACAGACCTAGGTGCCACCGTACCTCTTGGCCAGCTTCTGTACTGGCAGCCTCCGTATTGCTGAACTGAGCTGAACCCCGCTGCAGCAAGACTGTCTTCTGCCCTCTGCCTTTGCCTCCTCTGCTACCCTTAATTGCCCCTTGGCCTTTATCTGTTAACCCTTGTCTTCTGGCCCTGCCTCCTCCCTTCCCCCAACTGTCCCTGACGTACATATACCTTTGGTGTACTATCTCTTTACACACCAATGACAGATTTACATGAGTGTAACCTATTTACATGGGTGAATAGGGTTTTGTGCATGTAGTAAAATCTACCATTCATGTGCAAAATGATATTGAGCAAGCAACGCAAAGCAACAGATGCACCAATTGAGGCCATATGTTGACAATTGTGCCCCAAAAGGTAAACTACATATTTTTATATCATTTTATTAATTATTTTATTTTGGTCTTGTTGTGGTCATTTTTAACTACTCTTTAAGGAGCTTAGCTAGATAGAATGTCTTGACTGGGGAAGTAAATTATCTTCACAGCAAATCAAGCCTGCATTTTCCTTTATATATTACACCTAGTCTATCTGTTAGTTGAGAATGGATTTAAAAATTGAAATTAGTGACTTACTTTGGAGATAAACAAAAAAACTACAGAATTGCATAAGATACAATAGTAACATAATTGGAGACCCAAATCTGTACCAGCTAATTGGCTCTTAGTGCGTGCAAGAATAAAAAGTTTAAAGATCTTTTTTATTGACAATGACGATAGACAATATTAAAACATCCACGCATTAAACAAACTACTCCCGAAAACACTTAGAGAGAGCTGTTTCAACATAATATCTTTGCTAAAGAAATCGAGCACCTAATTAAAAGGAGACCAACTGCATGTCAGAGTCGACTAATCATGTCATCAGCCAATTAGGGGAAGCAGCAATTTCATAGGGAGATTACAAAATCAATGAAGGGGGAGCACAATCATTTTGATTTAAAGTGGTTTTAACTTTAATCATGAAAGGCACATCTGTCATTAGCTGTATAATGTAAAATGGCTCTTTTTAGTTCCCTTCAGCCACTGTACAAGTAGAGCACAAAACAGTCACTTTGGCTTCTTCTTCAAAAACGTGATGAGGTGATTAAAATGAAGAGAGACTAGCGAGTGCCTTCCTATCCTCTTGGCTGCATTGTTTCCATCTCATTAACACTGTGGGCTAAATCTTCAAAACTTTTCATGCCACATCTCATCTAGAACGCTGAAAGGAGACTGGAGAGGTGAACTTTTCTCTCTGTGCTGACTTTTGAGTTGAAAATTCAAAATTGTTTTTTTTTTATCTCTAATGTATCCAGATGCTGTAGCAATGAGTGCCCTAGGGACTTGATCCTACACAGACCAGGTACAGATGATTTTACCTATAGGGCCAAACCCAACTATGACTGCTTTGTGCCACTGAGGTGAGGCAACTTAAAATCAGCTTAATCAACTTCCTAAGGATACCTCCTGCACTGAAGGCCTCCCTTTTAGTGGCACAAAGCCACTGAAGCAGTTCCTAGGCCACCACATCCCACTCCTGGTGTAGGGAGAGTGTCTGGGGTGTTCTTGTGCTCCAGCAATTTCTGGCAGTTTGAATAGGCCATGAGCAGCTGCTGTATGCTAGCACTGCCTTCAGACTGCATCAGTTTGCACTGGGCATTCAAGACAGTGCGCATTAGATCCAGGAGGTGCAAAAGTACCTCATCATCCTTCCAATTTTTCACTAAGGCCGTGTCTACACTACAAACAGCGGTCGATGCAAGGTATTTCAGCATACAGCTGTCGAAGTTTGTATATGGCTTGGGTGGGTGCATACTTGACTCACTGTGTTAACACTGTGCATAATTACCAGGAGTGCTTGCATTAATGTAAGGTGCAGTGCAGCCCCATGTGCCACACACCATTATCCAACACAATGACTTGTGGGAAATTTTTGCAATGTATTGTGAGATAGCAATTACATTGCTCTACAGCCAAAATGCTTCTGAAATAAATGTAGTCAAACTTTACTAATTCTGGGTCACTGAGAATGAAAATGATGCTTAAAATTGTTGATTGGCTCTTTTCAAGATATGCTATTGGGTCAGTATATACGACCCTTGACTTGGGAATGGCGGAGGATAAGTGAGTTATAAAGGGAAGGGATCTCAATTTAAACTAGAAATGACTAAAATACATCTTTGACTGGATCTATGACTGGGTTTGGACAGTACTTGCTTTTTAGGCAAAACAATGAATGATGCAATCTGAAGTTGGTATTGCATCATACATGATATGAATTGCACCATGTTATTCCTAGAAGTCATGGATGATGCAATCATAACAAAGCTTACATCACTCTGCTTAACAAATTGCCCTATATCAGCTCTAGAAATCATACAGTGTCGTGCTCTCTTATTTGTCAGTTTGATTTTGCAAAGGGACACATTTCTGTTTAGCCAAAGTGAGCAGATGCCTCGTACTTGTGTGAACAATGCAGATAACTTCTGCTATGTTTGTGGTGAAGTGACTTTTGCATCACAAAAGCGCAGTATAACCACTATGGTTAAGAAAGCCTATCACCTTTATTTTGGCTGCAAAATTGGAGATCAGGACAAGAGGTGGGCCCCACACATATGCTGCAACACTTGTGCAACATATCTTCGCCAGTGGTTGAACAGGAAAAGGAAATCTATGCCTTTTGCAGTGCCAATAATTTGGAGAGAGCCAACAGATCATACCAGCAATTGTTACTTCTGCATGGTGCCTCCAGTTGGGAAAGGTGTGTCAAAGAAGAAAAAGTGGACTGTGCATTATCCAAACATTCCATCAGCTATACGCCCAGTACCCCACGGAGAAGGACTGCCGGTTCCTGATGCACCAGAATCATTCTGACTTGAGTCAGACGAAAGAGGAAGAGGATGAAACTTCTGGTCCTGAACCATCAATGTCACAGGACCCACATTTTCTCCCATCCTCCTCTGAACCACACCTCATAACAAGGTGAACTGAATGACCTTGTCAGGGATTTGGAACTACCCAAGAGTAAGGCAGAGCTGTTGGGCTCCAGACTACAGCAGTGGAATCTCCTGGTAGGTGATGTTAGGGTTTCCACGTTCTGTGACCGTCAAAAGGATCTTGTCCCATTCTTCTTCATAGAAGGTGATCTTGTAGCCTGCAAAAACATCGATGGTGTGATGGCAGCCCTCAACATCGTTCACGATCCAGATGAGTGGAGACTGTTCATTGATTCATTGAAGACGAGTCTTAAAGCTGTTTTACTGCATAATGGCAATGTTTTGCCATCAATTCCAGTTGGTCATGCAGTCCATATGAAGGAAACCTATGACAACATGAAACAACTTTTGAGGTGCATAAACTATGACTAACATCAGTGGCAGCTTTGTGGCGCTTTGAAGGTTGTTGCTGTCTTGCTTGGTCTGCAGACTGGATACACAAAGTACTGCTGTTTTCTCTGCGAATGGGATAGTCGTGCAAGAGAGTCCCACTACATCAAGAAAGATTGGCCACTCCGACTGTCATTGGAGCCTGGGAGGAAAAGTGTTCAGCATCCACCACTTGTTGAATCAAGGAAGATTTTGTTACCACCCTTACACATCAAGTTGGGTCTGATGAAGAACTTTGTCAAGGCCATTGACAAAACACAAGCAGCTTTCAAGTACCTCCATGGAAAATTTCCAAGGTTAAGTGAAGCTAAGATAAAGGAAGGTGTCTTTGTTGGTCCTCAGATTCGTGAACTTCTTCGAGATGATGCATTTGACCATGCACTGCGTGACAAGGAAAAGACGGCATGGAAAGCCTTCCAGTTAGTGGCAATACATTTTCTTGGAAACAACAAGGCAGACAACTACAGGTTGTTGGTGGAAAACCTCCTTAAGGCATACAAAAGCCTTGGTTGCAACATGTCACTAAAGATACATTTTTTGCACTCTCATCTAGATTTTTTTCCACCGAACTGCGGAGCAGTGAGCAACGAGCACGGCGAGTGATTTCACCAGGACATTGGAGAAACGCTATCAGGGCAAATGGAGTTCATCAATGCTTGCAGACTATTGCTGGACAGTGACAAGAGATGCTCCATTTAATGAATATAAGAGACAAGCCAAGAAGCGCCGAGTAGACACTGAATAGGACTAAACTATGTACATAATAGTTTTTTGCCTTTTGTTTCATAATAAATTTTATTTATATAACCCTTTTGCTGATTTTTAAAGTGTTACATAAACAGGACAGGTGAAATATTATCATGTAAAGCAACCATAAACACATGTAATTTTTTTAAAAAATCCCACAAACCCATGTTGCGTTTTTCAGTGTCCGCCAGCTCTGACAAAAGAAGGGAGCTCACAGAGCCTTGCATTATTTTCATGAATGTTGCCGATACAGGACACACAATTCTCCTGTATTTGCAAACCCACAGGAAGTATTGCAGCAAAAGGGGACATGATGTTTTCTTTGAGGAAAGGTTGCTGGGGGACATAGCGAAAAACAATTCAAGGTTGTTCGTGACATTTTATGGAGCAGCTGCAGAAGGCAGAACGCCGCTTCTGGGCCTGAGGACCGAGCACTGACTCTGGGGATTACATTGTAATGCAGGTTTGGGGTGACGAGCAGAGGCTGCAAAAGGCCACATTATTGGATCAGTGTGCCAGGCTTGCCCCAGCCCCAGTGATGGATTGCCACATGGGCCGACAGGGCCTGTGCCCAGGGACCCCAACCAATTTGGGGGTCCCCCACAGGAGCACGGGAACTTCCTCCCTCTCCAGCATTGGTGGGCAACCTGTGGGCTGCATGCAGCCCATCAGGGTAATCTGCTGGCGGGATGCGAGACAGTTTGTTTACATTTGTACGGCTGCCCGCAGCTCCCAGTGGCCATGGTTTACCGTTCCCAGCCAATGGGAGCTGCGGGAAGTGTCCAGCACCCTGCCACAGGGAACATGGGTGTGTGTAGGAAAGAGAGATCAAGGACGGCAAAGGGTGGCAAGTCTGGGGGGGGGGGTTTGACCTGTAGGCCAACTAGGGTCTGCAGTATTTGGCTTTACTGCCTGAGAAGACCCTTTGTGTCGTGGTGCATTTCCCTCTACTTGTCCTGCTGTAACTTTTGGGCGTTCTTCCTGTCCTCTCTTTCACCATGCTATCAGTCATAGTGGGCCTCCAAGTCCTTTGTTCATGGTGCAATGCAGCACTGACTTGCAGGATCTCACAGACAAAGTCGTCCCTTGCCCTCTTCTTTTTCCTCCGCATCCAGGTCAGGCTTCCTGTGAGCAAGGCCACCATGCCAGAAGTTGTGCATAAAAACAGACAGATGTACCATTGAATTTAAGTCACAATGAAAAGGGAAAGATGCATTTAATACCCTTCCCTTATTCCCATGAACACTTTTCACAAGAAATGTTTATTGACACTTCAACTTTGGAGGGCCTCAGCACAGCACCGCTCTTCAGCCCCAGCTATGGTGAGGACCTCCTGCCAGGGATGAAGGAAGGAAGGATTTTCTGTTGCATTCAGCTATACAATTTCAGTACCTATTCCTTGGGTATGCACACAGGGCAATGGCAATAACTATTGGCACTATTTCCACAGGCGGTGGTGATTTTTAGTTGATCTCTCACTTCTGAGGGTCACAAGGGCACAGAGAACACAGCTGCTATTGGTGTCACCAAGCTGCCCAGGCCCATATGTTTACTGCAACACCAGCCAAATTCATCACATAGTGGCATGGGAAAGTGTCCTTGGAGGCAGAAATAAGGAAGCCATCCCTAGAACTCTCCAGGAGAGGATTACAGAGTATCTCTCAGAAAGTGCCCCCACTTCCCCTGCCCCTCTCCCTCCCTCCCCCGCACTTGTTCAATATCTGTAGGTTAGCTCCAATAGGGATTTTTTCTTCTGTCTCTCTCTCTCTCTCACACACACACACTTTTTTTTTTAGCCAGATTATTTTAAGAGTCCAATTATTTTTTTATCCATGCTCAGCCTTTCAAAAAAAATCATTAAGGGATTTTTACCACAAAAATTACAGCTCTGCAGTCTGTTTTTGGAAACAATTGCATAAGCTGTTGCAGTCTTAGAGAGCAGAGCCAATTTTCTTCACAGAAAAGTGTGATGTGGGAGTATACTTCTCATACCACATAGTCTTGCCTACACAAACTTATGAAAATTTAGCACCACTCTCTCAGATGTTGTTTACTGCATGTGAGGCAGCAAATTAAGTAGGTACAGTTCAAAGTGTGGCATGGCCATTTACTGTGCAGATATATTATTGGAAATATGTCTTTGCACTGTTAATCACTCATGCTATAATGAAGGCTGAATGGGAAATTAGATGTCAAACAAGGCTGTATTTCTTTTGTGGAGAACTCACCATATCATAAATGACTATGAAAAATATTCTTGCTCTCTGATATTTTCTTCCTTCCCTTGATTGTTTGGAAATAGCTTTCTTTGTACTTGAACAACCAGTCTCCCAGCATTTCTTTAACGTCTGCACTAAGCAGATTTCAAACAATATAGTGATAGTAAATAATCATGCTGTACTTGACATTATATCTCCTTTATTTCTTGAAATGCAGAACAATATTTGAAGGGAGACCTGGAAACACAGTGCTGAGAAAACTGAGAGAACAGCACAGCCAGGAGTGTCAGAACATAGATAAAAGACAGTGTCTAGTATCTCTTCAGTTTAATCAGTCATCTCAAAATGTTGATGAAGAAACCAAAGTGACTGTTTTGTGCTCCACTTCCATAGTGAATGAAAGGAAACAATAAGAGCAGTTTTATATGGCACAACTAATGACAGATGTGCCCTTTGTGATTAATGTTAGAACCCCTTTAAATCAAAAAGGATTATGTTCCCCTGGAGTTTGGGGATTTTTTAACCCTTCCCCACTGCAACTGCATAATCCCTTAATTGGCTGGCTGACTAATTGTTAGAGTCAGACCTACATTATTCCTTTTAACTAGACATGCTCTGACAGGTCGCTGGGTGTAATTTATTTTACATGGCCACTTTTTTAAACAAAGATATGTCTAAAGGTTGTATTAAAGACTCTACTTTAAATAATAAAAACTAATTTTTGCATAGGAGTTATTACTGATTTCTTTAATCATAAAATAAAGCCAAGGGAGGAAAGCAGATGTTGCATATAATTTGAATGGAAAGTTGATGTCTCTTGGGGCCTTGCTGCAGCTAATAGTGACAAAAGCTATATACTGAATTTGTGCAAGAAAGTATGCATCAAAGGAACTGCATGGTCCAGAGAACTGGAAATGAGATAGTAACAATTTCCAGTCACTATCAATCAGGTATTCATTCCAAAATGGTGACTATCTGATTTAGTATGAAATGAATTATTGTGTTAGTCCAGTTCCTAATGTGCAGGTATCTACATCACAAACAAACAAAAAAGCTCTGTGGGATTAGCTTGGAATCTTTCTTAGCACTCTCAGTGGTGTGCTATTAAGTGGGCAGAGGGACTGAATTGTGAAACAATCCCTTCAGTCCAGGATTGGGGAACATTAGCAGGCAGGTGTGGGGGAGAACTTGCACTGAGGCTGCCTCAGGATGAGAAGACTTCACTCTTCGGAGCTGCCATTCCAACATTTTCACCAGCCCTATATTTCCTACCAAAAAAGATGAGAGGAGCTGTTCTACCTATGTATCTCTGGGTTTTATACTTCTACCCATCACCACAGTATCTGATCATCTTCAGCAGAAAATCAATAGCAATAATGAAGTGCCTAATGGCCTTCATGGAGTCTCCAGCATGTCTCCCTTTTCAGGTCAAAACTCTGCTTTGGATTTTGGGTTGGTTGGGTTTGGATTAGAGGGCATGTCAGTATTGTGAATGTCATTCTTGGGATGGGTAGGCTTTTTAAAGAGGAAGGTTTTGGAAGCCTTGCACCCTTGGCTTCAGTGGCAACATTTTGAGAGGTGCTGAAACCCCAGAAGTCCAATGGGAGCTATGGGTGCTGAGCACCTCTTAACATCAGGGCCTTAGTGACTGGAACCTGAACACTAATGTATGTGTGTTCATCACCTCTAGTTATAACATTTCCTCTACCGCCCCAGCCCTGCCAACACTTGTGCACATGCTTAATCTTATGCACTGTGCATAGTCCCAGTCCTCTACACAATACCATGCACCTCATGCTATGGAATAAATGGTAAGAGAGCAGTTGGGGTGAAATATTAGATGGCAGTTTAACCCCCCTTTACATTACAATCCAGGAAGACATTGGACTGTTTCAACAGCACTTGTAAAATGAGTGTCTCTTTTCAGGCACCTGTTTTATATGATAAGGAATGCTCTAATAACTTGTGCGCCCAAACAAGGTCAGGAAATGGCCTTCATCTTGCACAGAACTGACTAATGTCACTGATGGAGATGGATTCGAAAAAATCCTTGAAAAAGAAAAATCAGCCAGACTGGAACAAACCCTACGTAAAACGCACTTAGGCCCTGAGAAGTGGGGAAGTAAGAAGGGTTTTGTAACAGGGAGATTAACTGCTGACAATGTAAAAAAAAAAAACGCAGACAACAATATAATTCAAGTGACATATACTTTGCACATTGTTGATGCAGTGTTGTAGCCATGTAGGTTCCAGGAAAGATAGTCTCTCTCACCAATGGAAGTTGGTTCAATAAAAATATATTACCTCACCCACCTTGTCTCTGTAAAATGCATCTCAGGCCCTTGCAATTGTGTTTTCTATCAATGAACACAAATCCTTTGGCAGGGATGAGTCAGATTATGAATGTTTGCAACATGGTTAAGCAGAGCCAGAAAATGGTAAAGCTAAATGCTGCATGTACAACCTTAACTCTCTCCATCCCCTTGTGTGCATGCATTACAACAGTTTTTAATTAAATGCATGATTGCACACTATTTCTCAACTAATTCAACAATAATATGTTTTCCTGAAGTTAAGATACATGTATAACATAATACTTCTTTCATTCTTTTATGCTTGCACTAATTTCATTCTTTAGATAGATAGATACTTTTGAGATGGTAAAATCTTGCCTCTCTAAGGTATATATTTTAAGAATTTGTTGCCAGACTGTGATTGGCTCTAAGCATGTGTGCATGATGGTTGAGTACAAGGTACTCCTGTTGGATCATGAAACAGTAGAAGAGTTTCACAGAAAGGGATGCTTTCTTCTCACAGTAAAAAAAAAAAAATTACTAGCATATGGAATATAGTGTCATCCCTAAAGAATGCAAGGACTGCCAGTATAGCTGGCCAAACATTCTGAATTCTAAAATATCCATCAATAGATACTGGAGATATCCAAGTGGTGGTGATGGATGGGAAGTGAGAAAGATGAAAATCTAGCATGAAATGAAGAGTGATTTGGTTTTCCAAAAATAGGCAGTATAACATAACTCTACAGACACCGTGGTGTTTTTTATAAGAACTAAAGGAAAATTCCCCTGCATTCATTATTTTTCCTCACTAAATATGAAATCAAGCAGTTCTGCAGAATCCTTACATTTCCAAAGAATGTATATATCTGTTTCATTACAAGGGAATCCTGAGGTAGAGAATCTTTGCCAACACCAGAGAAAGTCTGGATCTGTCTGGAGAGCACACTGGAACACAGTCGGGAGGACTTTTCCTTTAAGAAGTCAAAACATATCAATATTCTTCACAACCAGATCTCCCCCCCCCTCTCCTCCCCACTCCATATAGATCAAAATCATATAGGGAAATTTAAATGGCCCAGGAGAATTTATTTCAGATAAAGCTGAGCTAAAGATGTCCCATATCTAAAGATTAAATATTGAAATAACTTCCAGCTCTGTTGAATTTTGCAAGATGTTGACACTGATAAACTGTATGACGAAGTGGGAGTTCAGTTCAAGACAGAAATGATTCCTCCCAGAGGGAATGCGAGGGCTGCTAGTAGTGTGAAGGTGTAAGAGAAAGAAGTTAGAATTAACATAACCAGTTGCATCCTGGTACACAGGCATTGGTCGGATAGTACTCCTGTCAGCTTTGGGTAGTTAATGATATCTTTATGTGTATGAGTGATTGCTGCACAAAAATAATGGAGAGTGTTTTTTGTAAAACTTCCTTTAAGATGTGGACCAACCACTGTCATAATATGAACAAGGATTAAATTTCAAATAAAAGAGATTGGAAACAAATAGCTGTTGCCTTGGGGTGAGAGAAGAGATTTTAACCCACTAAGAACTTTCCAAATGAGGCAGCCTCTACCACTGCAGCAGTTAGCTCCATGCAAACAGCTGACATGAAAGAGAGACATTAGTCTGGAAGCATATGTAATTCCTTGGGCATATTAGTGATAGAAAGGTAAGGGAGCTGGCATTTGATTCATAAAAATTGACAGAATCATAATTTCAATTATGTCATCCTCTGAGGTGGAGCAAGGGGATTCGCTCCCAGCTCAAGGTCCTCTGATTGTTGGAAATTTTCATTATACAATGTCATCATAAATGAGTCAAGTTGGGTATTGTTTGAAAGCCCTTTCTTCCATGAACACAATGGTACCAAACATGAGAAACCTAGTAGATGATAGATAGAAAGAATTCTATGCCAACAAATTAAAAATTCTGCAACAAAAAAAATAAAATTCTGCGCACAATATTTTAAAATTCTGCATATTTTATTTCTCAAAATAACATGATATAACCACACCAGTTTCAATTTTTTTAAATAATTTATTGCAAAATACGTATCAGTAATTATGTCTGTAATAACACAGACAACAAAAGATTCAGGAAATGTTTTTTGACAAATAGATTCCTTACTAGGCATATTAATAGAGAACTCTGAGTAATAATTCATCTAAACTACAATACAGAACTGTATTTCCCTCCCCCCTGTGACCCTGTGCCTCCACTCCCATTCAGCCTCTGACCCCGTCTGTCCTCCCCCACTAGCCCTTTTGAGCCCCTGTCTGACCCCCCCAAGCAGTCCTACACTGTCTGTCTCTCAATATCTCCTGTCTCCTGACCTGGCCCAACAGCCACTGTGAAGAAGGCACTGCAGGTTCTTCCTCTTCCTTAGCTGGCTGGGAGCTGCTGCTCTGTTCTATTGCCACAGCATCCTCTGGTGTACAAAAGGCAGAACTGCACCAACTTTCCAGCTGAAGCTGTTTTCTGCACAAAAAATTAAAAATATGCATGGCACGTTAATTATGCACATGCACAGTGGCACAGAATTCCCCCAGGAGTATATAGTTTACAAATCAATGTTCGGTTAATTATTAGAGCTGTCAAGTGATTAAAAAAATTAATCACGATTAATCACACAATTAATTGTGCTGTTAAACAATAATAGAATACCATTTATTTAAATATTTTTGGTTGTTTTCTACATTTTCAAGTATAATGATTTCAGTTACAACACAGAATACAAAGTGTACAGTACTCATTTTATGTTTATTTTTATTACAAATACTTGCACTGTGTAAAACAAAAGAAATAGTATTTTTCAATTCACCTAATACAAGTACTGTAGTGCAATCAATTTATCATGAAAGTTGAACTTACAAATGTAGAATTATGTACAAAAACCTGTATTCAAAAATAAAACAATGGAAAACTTTAGAGACTATGAGTCTACTCAGTCCTACTTCTTGTTCAGCCAATCGCTAAGACAAACAAATTTGTTTACATTTACAGGAGATAATGCTGCCTGCTTCATGTTTACAATGTCACCTGAAAGTGAGAAAAGGTATTCGCATGGCACTGTTGTAGCCAGTGTCAAAAGATATTTATGTGCCAGATGTGATAAAGATTCATGTGTCCCCTCATGTTTCAACCACCATTCTAGAGGACATGAGTCCATGCTAATGACGGGTTTTGCTTGATAACAATCCAAAGCTGGCTGTGCTGCCTCTCCTTGCTCCCTCTATTGGGGGGAGGGGTTGTGTCCCACCTCTCCCTCTCTATATCCGTTCATAAGCCGTGCATACTTGCACTAGCTCTCATCAAGCTAGCATGAGTATAAACAACGGTATAGCCATGGTAACATGAATAGCAATGGAGGCATGGCTGAGTCATGCTGAGTTTAGGAGCAGGGGAATCACATCCCTAGTTCATAATGTAGATGTAGCCTTGGAGATTTTCCTCTGTCATGGGAGAAGAAATATACAATAGATACTTGTTCATAAGCTGAATGGGATGGCATCCAGGGTAGGGGGACTCTGGCCCTCCCTATTCCTCGAATTCCCAGCCCAGGGCCCTGGCAGTGGTGGGGGTGCTCACTACCACGTCAGCGGGGATCCTCCCAAAACACACTGACTGGTTCCCTGGTTCACTCACCAGAGAAAAGTCAAAGTCCCCTGGGCAGCTTCTTACCTTTTCTCCCTCAGTGATGCTCCATGGTCCCCCTGGGTCTCTGGGGTCCTCAAGTGGCATAGCTCCTGCTGGCGTGGTCTCTTCTCTGGGCTCGGCGGGCAGCCTGGAGTCCATCTGGAGCTCTACATGCTGTGGCTCTGTAGTCAGGGTCTGCATCCTCCCCGTTTCAGCAGCCTGCCCTGACAAATTTGGGCTGCTTCCTTTTATACTCTGCCTCCAGGCTGAGCATGCCCAGCAGAGTCAGAGGGGTGGGGCTTCCTCAGCCTGCAAAGCACAGTTAACCCTTTCAGGGCTGGTACACCCTGTCACATGGAGCTTTTCCTAGGGTGCCTGGCAAGTGGAAGTGTATAGTTATTGCTGCCATATCTACTTCAGCACCCAATTGCATTTGTTCCTGGAATTCCCAAATATCTGCGTAATATACCTATTTGATTACATTCTGTATATTTTCATCTATTTATACCTCACTAAGTTATGGGAAAGAGGTAGCTTCTTTCAATATTAATGATGTTAAACCTAGTTAAACTTGTATTATGTTTCTGTACAACCTGTTTATGCTATTAAAGTTTCAGCTTATGTTCCAAATGTGCCTTAATCTTTATATCTTAAGAGCTGGTTCAAAATAATTAATTACAGGAGGTAAATCCTGCTTAAATAGGATCAGTGAAGCTGTAGAATGTTTCACATGAGGGATTTAGAGCGCTCAACTGACACTAGAATTTAAAGTCACAGTTGATTACCAGTGATGAAAATAATGTGTAATTATTCCCCTGAAGTAACCAGAACTACCTGTTCTTAAATTTTAAAACAAATTCTTTTCCCGTGTAGGGCAGGCAACAAGAGTCTTACACAGTCTAGAGAATCCTTCAGGCAATCTATTTTTTCCATTACAATGCATGGTGTCTCTTATAGAAATGGTATCCTACCACAGATAAATGTACCACAAAGTGGCTGAATACAACTGAACACTAACCCACCATTTATAGTAAAATGTTCTCATTAAGCATCTTTTAGTTTAAGATCCTTGCTGCAAATACCATGCTATGACTGCCTGAAAATTCTCACTGCATGCAGCTGTTCCAGTAGCAACTGCTTATTGATGATGCTTCAGATTTGAGTAGGGTATAAGGAAAAGTCATTCAGGTGATGACTATAACTGTTTGACTTAGGTTGTAAGTTCTTTGAGGCAGCGACTGTTTTTTTTGTTTTGTGTTTGTACAGCCCCTCACACAATGGGGTCTGGTCCATGATTAGCACTACCACAATACAATAATAATAATAATAATAATAATACAAGAAGAATAAGCTGGATACAGTCTGCCCTCAGTGTACCTGAGCATCCAAATTTAACTAATTGTAGTCAATATGGTCTTGTGGGTAAATTGAGGGCAGAATCTGGCCTTTTATTTAACAGTGTAGAAGACTGCAGGAACTTCTCACTTAACGTTGTAGTTATGTTCCTGAAAAATGTGACTTTAAGCAAAACGATGTTAAGCGAATCCAATTTCCCCATAAGAATTAATGTAAATGAGGGGGTTAGGTTCCAGGGAAATTTTTTTCACCAGACAAGAGACTATATTTTATATGTATATACACACATGGTATAAGTTTTAAACAAACAATTTAATACTGGTACACAGTGATGATGATTGTGAAGCTTGGTTGAGGTGGAGGAGTCAGAAGGTAGGATATTTCCCTTACTGCTAAATGATGAACTAGCAATTGGCTGAGCCCTCAAGGGTTAACTCTCTATCTCTGCAAGGCAGCAGGAATGGAAGGAAATATGCACATTTCCCTTAAGTACACTGCCTTGTTAATTAGATCAGCTTGCTGAGACTGCAGCTGCTGCAAGCTTCCTCCATCCTGAGCCCTGCTCTATGGAAGATGGGGTAAGCGGGGTGCAGGAGCAGGGGAGAGGGGGACACCCTGACATTAGCCTCCCTCTTCCTTCTCTCCCCCCCCAGCACAGCAAGCAGGAGTCTCGGGGAGCAGCTCCAAGGCAGAGGGCAGGAGCAGCACATGGCAGTGGGGGTCGGGACAGCTGAACTGCAGGCAGCTGCTGCACAGGGAACTTAGGGGAGCAGGAAGCCGATAGGGGGAGCTGATAGGGGGCTGCTAGTCCACCCTGGTTCCAAGCCCCCACCAGCTAGCTGCAACAGGCTGCTCTTCCTGCAAGTAGTAGACAAAGCAGGCGGCTGCCAAACGACGTTAGAAGGGAGCACTGCACAACTTTAAACGAGCATGTTCCCTAATTGAACGGCAACGTAACAACGAAACAATGTTAACTGGGACGACTTTAAGTGAGGAGTTACCATACTGAGAAAGTCAGGAAGCCATGCCAGAATCTTCTCAGTTGCTTATTCGTGAAGAAGAGAGAAAGCTGAATTGTTCATTACCCCTCCCCATATCTGCTCATCATGAAGCCAATGACTCAGAGTAGGACACAAGGTTCAGATACAAAATGGAATGGAGGTTGCTTCACCCCCTGCCTTGTTCTTTTCCTTGTACAGAAGAAGCAAGGAAAGCTTTACTGGTCTTTTCCCCCCTCTCTGTGTAGTCCCTTTTATCTTGTTGCCTTATTTCTGACTTATTTTTCTCTCTCTCAGTGAGAGAATAGATTTCCCCCCCCCTCAAAAGCTCAATGATACATAGTAATTAACAAATAGAGATGTGCAAATTGTCCTGCTCCTCCTTAATTTGACGTGGATCACAAGCATCACCAAATTATCCTGGAAGAGTTGTTGCTCATCTGATACAGATATTTTCAATCTGTATGAAACTAAAAGAGAATTAAAATATCACATGGCCTTGTGAGATTTCCACCCTGAACTAAACAAATTTTGAATTTAACCTTTTGACATTCTCCCCATCATCACTAAGAACTAGAGAAGAAACAAATCATTTTGGACTGATGTTTCTGGACTTTCTATTTCCCCACAATCTCCCACCTCTCATACTGTTTTTCTTTCATCATAGTGAGTACTCCTGCTCCTGAAGATATAGTTCAGGTCAAGACCCCATGATGCAGAAAGCCATGGTCACACTTTATAATAAAAAGATTGCAATTTTGGTGATTATGCTTTTTGATGAAAATTTTCCAGTAATTAATATAATCAGAAGGTTAATTACTCAGTGCACCTTTGGTTTCAGAGCTCATATGAGTACTTTTAGAATGGTATTTATGCTATAAAAGATTACATCCAACCCCTACCCCCAAACTATGTTAAAAGAACATTACGGTTGCCAAGTCCAGCACTCAAAAGTTAAGAAATGCCAGAATTTAGGTTGCCTGTGCAATCTTAATTTGCTCCTCTCACCTCCTCTTGAGCATTTTGCTACAGTCTTTAATTACATGACCTCATACGATTTTTCCACAGGATCCAGCCTTATGAAGTGAATTTAATATCTCTTTTTATCTTCATCATTCTGTGTGTGGCCCCATGCCTTATTTACCACACACCAAGCAAACCATGCACTGGTTACAGAATTACTAAATTTCCTCATGGGCATTTCTATTGTGCTCTCACCATAATAGCTGAGTGCTTCACAAACAGTAATGAATTTATCTTCACAACACCTCTGTGGAAATAGGTGGTATTATTCTCATTTTACAGCAAGGGAACTGAGGCACAGAGAGATTATTATTATTATTATTAACATCTAAATTGTGGGGGAAAAAGTCCTCTAATTTTGTGTCCCCAAACTGAAACACGTAGGGCTTGATTTTTCAGAGTACTTAACAGCATTTTTTAGCACTTTAAATGTTCAAAGCACAGCTCCTATTGACTTCAGTTGTCAGTGGTGGAAATCCCTCGATTCGAGGATGATCTCTACCATGGATTTACATATTCGTCCCAAGATGACTCAGGAGTCCAATCCTGGAACCACAGATCCACCAACAGTAGTTATAGATATTTCCTGGTGGGGCAGCTGCCTGCTGGGAGAAAGTTCTTTCTTTTTCCTTCCTTCCCACTCTTTTTCAGCTTCGAGGACAAGGTGCTTGTCCTCGAAGTGAAGCACTGCCAGATGGAGGATGTGGTGCCATTGAGGTCAGTTGGTGGCTTACTCCTCCCAGCTTGTGATGTCCACATCAGTTTTCTTGAGATATGCTTTCAGTGTGTCTTTGTAGTGTTTCCTCTGATCACCATGGGAACTCTGAGTAGAGGGCTTGTTTTGGGAGGTGAGAATCTGGCATCTGCACACAATGTCCAACCCAGCGGAGTTGGTGCATAAGGATCATCGCTTCAATGTTAGTGACATTGGCTTCAGTGAGGATGCTGGCATTAGTGCAGCAATCTTCCCACTTGATGCGAAGGATCTTCTGGAGGTATCGTTGGTGGTACCTCTCCAGACTCGAGGTGCTATTGATACGTCACCCAGGTTCGCATCCATAGAGGAGTGTAGGGATGATAACTGTCTTATAGACCTGAATCTTGATGTCCTTCTGTAGGTCACGGTCTGTGAAAATGTGTTGGAGCAGTTTCCCAAAGGAAGCACTTGCACACTGGATTCTGTGCTGGATCTCACTGTCGATTTTTGCATTTTGAGAGAGTTGGCAAAAGTGCTCGACAGTCTCCAAAGTCTGTCCCTTGGTGGCAATTTGTGGTGGGTCATGTGCAAGGCCTGAGGCAGGCTGATAGAGCACTTTAGTCTTCTCAATATTAAGTGAGAGTCCTAAGCTTTGGTAAGCTTGTGCAAAAAGCTTTTTGAATTCAGTTATAGTTACAAGTGCTGAGCCCTTCTGCAAATCTGGCTCCATGTGTCTCATCCAGAAAATGAGGCATCCAGAAAATGAGGAACACACAATTAGTGAACATCTTTGAAAAGTCTGGTTTAAGTGAATCTTGACTGACATCACACAGGAATTCTGTGGCAGAGGCAGGGATAGAATCCAATTCTCCAGGGCAGCAGTCATTTTCCTTATCCATGAGATCCTTTCTTTTTCCTCAGTGCCCTGCCTCATTCACTGCACGCCTTCCAATTTCTGAAACAAATGAGGCACGCTGAGTACAGACAAGTCTTCATCACACAAACCTGATTCATTTGGGAAATAAGTATGTGATCATGTAATTTATTATAGATTGCATCATAATGCATACTCATAAGGGGGTTTATAGCAAGGCACTTGTTGGGCCCCTGTTGTTTCAGCAGGAACACCTCAGCTTGATGCAACACCAGTGTTCTTTATTTACAGTTGTTTTCCTGCCACCACTTTCCACTTATGTACAGGTTTCACAGCCAACTTTGCAAAGTGCAGGCCAGACCTGGCCAGCAACAGACCAGAAGGCTCCCACCTCCATCTGTGCCTGGCCTTTCTCTTCCCCTCTTCCTGTGGCTTCTTCCCAACCTTTATAGCCCAGACTAATGAGGCTGGCAGGTGCTGCCCATTACCAGGCAGACACAGGGCTATTCAACAGCCCCAATCCATTGGCAGGGGCTGATTAAGTGCTTCTCACGCAGCACCCTGTCACAGGGCTTAATTAAGACTGCACAGGCAACCTTAATTCTGACTTTTTTCTCAGTTTTCAGTGGTTGACTTTGCAACTTTAACATTCTTTTAACATACATGGATGTAATTTCTTAATTTTTTAAAAATACAGACTGAAAGATAGGAACCATATTGACCTGCAACAGGGATCATTAGCAAGGTCTGGCCCATTAGAACAGCAGTCCAGAACTCTATCACTTGAGCTAGTATCTGGTAGCAGTAGTAGGCTGTTATCTTCTCTGTAAAATAGTCACTAGATGGGAAGGAGAGACAAACACTTTGCCAGTGGACAGAGGACTGTAGAGACTATGGACTCCTGGGTTCAATTCCAGGTTCTGTAGGGGAATGTGCACTAGTAGTTATAGACCCTCTGTCTCTGTCCCTTTTTGCTGCTATCGTCCCTGTGCCCATACCTTGTCTCTGGGCCCTTATTATCTCTCTCTCCCAGGTCCTGCCTGACCTTTGTTCCTATCCAGCTCTTCAGTTCCTGCCCCTATCCCCTCCTCCCCATTCCTATCCATCCACCCCAGATCCTGTACTACAGTGTCCTTATAGTCACTGTATTCTAAAGTGTAATTGGCATCACTTTGTTCTTCAACTTTAGTAAACAACTTTCTTTACTATTGCAAAAGTAGTTGAAACTACATTGCAGGGTGAGGGGAAGAAAAATGTAGGTTACATACCTGTAAGCTGGAAGTTCTTTAAGATGTGTGGTCCCTGTGTATATTCCACATGTGGGTACACAAGCACATCATGCACCTGACACTGGTATTTAGTGTTCATTGGTCTGCACCTGCATGTTGCTTTCCTCATACTCCGAACCAAGGGTGTAAGTTTAAAATAGCAGGGATTTCTACAGATTCTGGAGATGATTGGTTACTTTGCGCCAAGGAAGAGAAACAACTCCATTTAGCCAGATAACATTTTTCTGGTGAAGTCTTCGATGGTGAATAGATTGAACAGCCTCCCAGAATGAACATTTTAGATATGGTGCCCGTCCAAATAGCAGGCCATGAAGTGAAGGGGGCCTGTGTTGAGATGTCTGGTCTTGCCATTCTCCAGAGATAGTAGACCCAGGAAGTGTTGGATGGTGATGGGCAGATGGGTTAGCTGAAGGTCCAGAAACCAGAATTGTCTGAGCCAGTTGGGTGCTATAAAAATGACTTGAGCTTTATCATAGCAAATCTCCTGCAGAACTTGTGATAACAGAGGGATGGAAGGAACTGGAGAGACATCAGTCCACACCGGTCCTTTCACCCTTGGTTCAGAGGACAAGGAGAGTAACTGTGCAGGTACAGACCAACAAAAACCTACTTTCTAGGTATCTCTGCTCTCAGGCGTATGGTGCACATGTGCACCCACGTGTGGAATACACATAGGGACTAGTACTCAAAGAAGAATCAATTACTTTTTTCACGTGGGGTGGTTTACTGAAAAAAAGAAAAGCAAATTTAGGTAGTTTCCTCTTCACAGGCTCAATTTTTTGCACAACTGTGTTTGTAAGATTCACGTCATGCAGTTTCATGGATGCCAACAGGGAACATTCTATCACAAGACCTTTGTTTCACTGGTTGCATCATTTAACTGAATATGGACACAGAGTGAAATGAACAGGGATGGTCTAATATAATAAATGGAAACATACCTAACTCCTAGAACTGGAAGGGATCCTGAAAGTTCATTGAGTCCAGCCCCCTGCCTTCACTAGAAGGACCAAGTACTGATTTTTCCCCAGATCCTCAAGTGGCCCCCTTAAGGGTTGAACTCATAACCCTGTGTTTAGCAGGCCAATGCTCAAACCACTGAGCTATCCCTCCCCCCTAAAACAAGGTAATAGGAAAAAAGTGTTTCAATAGCATTTGGCAGCCCCATAGCAAACTATTTAAATCAAGAGCACTATTTAACAATGTGTACCATTCCCCTTATGTATTTTCAGTCTTTTCATTATCCTCTTTGATATACATTAGCCTCATCCTAGCACTTTAAACTCATCCTCGGTTATATTTAAATGTGTTACCACTCTCTTGGCAGCTGTGAACCATTAAGTCTAGATAGGTTTAGATATTATTTACCTGATAAATGAGACCAATCATCCACCCAAGAGCGCAACTAACCTTACATATAATTGCATGGTTTTAAAGTGAGCAATTTAAGATGTTTGCAGAACAGGGGCAGTATCTAGTTCAATGGCTAAATTTATACTATAACTAAGGCAAAGAGTGGAATTAGAAAATGTCACCTGGCAGTGTTAAACAATTGTCCATGGGATCACTTGTCACGGCGACGAGGCTCTGCCTTGTCTTGGGTTCAAACTACAGAGCACAACAGGGGCAGCAGACACTTCCTTTTTGCAAATCACTTGTGATACTTTACTAGAGTCTCCAACAATGTATCACAGATGTCTATTTTTCAGGGATGAATGAAGTGGCCAGCACTGCTGACACTCTTTTTTCATATCATTGCCCTCTGCTGTCAAATATGGAGAAGGAATCTAGCAAAAGCTAAAGGGCTGTGGGGTTTGGAACATCTGTTAATAATATCATACATGGGAATCTTATAACTTCACATGCCATATGGAATGGGGCTCAACTCACCAGTGCGGCGCCTCCTGCTGGCCATCCTGGAAATTAGTTCTCCTTTCGCCAGAACGCCCTCGTCTAGTGGTGTCTCACCCATCATCGCTCTTGCCTCCGGGACCCATGTCACTCCCCAGATCACGGTGTCCTCCTCTGGACACAGCCCTCCGGCTGTGCCCCATTCAGTTCTCTTCCCCCTTCCGGGGGACCTGAAAGTGCTCAGTCCAGCCACTTGCCATGGTGACACACTGCAGTCTCTGGTCTAGCCACTCACCTCACTTGCAAACTTCAGTCCATGCACTGGTCACTCCCCTCAGTAGCAAGTGGGAAGGCACGAGGGGGGGGACCCAGGCCTGCCCGCTACTCCGGGTCCCAGCCCAGGGACCCTATAGACGGCAGCCACCTACTGCCCCTCCTCCTACTCCAGCATCTGCTTCCCTGGGCCACTTCCCCACAACCCTAGCACCTTCAGGGCCTAAGGGCATATCTACACTACCACATGGGTTCGATCTAAGATATGCAACTTCAGCTACGTGAATAGCGTAGCTGAAGTCAACATACTTAGAGCTACTTATCGTGGTGTCTTCACTGCAGTAAGCTGATGCTCTCCCGTCAACTCTGCATGCGCTCCTTGTTCTGGTGGAGTACCGGAGTCAACGGGAGAGCACTCAGCAGTCAATTTATCACATCTATACTAGCACAATGGGGTCCTGGTCCATGAGTGGGGCTTCTAGGCACTATGGTAATACACGTTAAATAAATGAAAATACAACTGGATACCACAAATATCATTAATAATCTGAGAGATAAGATAAGCGAGGTAATATTTTAACTACTTGTGTAAATCTTAGGTACGTATATGCCTCTCTCCCTCCCACCCATCCTCCCACACACCATAGTATCCTAGCCCTTAAAATCTAATGCGTTATCATCACAAAAAAACCTTGAGGTAGGGAAGTGCTATTATCCCCATTTTAAAAATGGAGAACTGAAACACTCAGTGGCTTGACCAAGGTCACACAGGATGTTAGTAGCAAAGCATGGAATCGAACTACTTGAGCTAGTTTCCTAACCTCTGGACTGTTACTCGGCTTCTCTTCGTTGCCTGATTTTCAAATTGCAACAGCTCCCATTGACTCAGCACTTTCGAAGAGCAGGATATTTATTTAAGCACCTAAAAACAAGATACGAGCCTCACCCATTTTTAAAAATATTGATCTTCATGTACATTTAGGCCCTTATCCTCCTAACTGATTAAAATGAGAGGAAGGGATTGCCTGTGTGGAGCAGTTTGCAGGATTGGGCTCGTGGCTGTTATTGTTGCAATATATGTCTCTGAGAATTTAGTTTTCCATAGTATTATTTTATGTATTTTTATCTTTAAATAAATTTTATTCTATATGAAGGTCAACAGCCATATCTAGACCAGCCATCTCTAGACCAGCTTTCTGTTAGTGTACCCTGACTGGCCCATGCCAGGACTTTCATCTCATACCCATTTGGTTGGGCATCCTTTGCTCACAGGTTTGGTATCTTCTCTCAATCAGCCCTGACAGACTGAAGTCCTGTGTTTATTCACAGAAGGGGTTGTGACGAAATGGGACTGTTCTTAATGTTTCCTCTGAATACTGTGTGTGTGCCTCGGTTTTCCCTATGCATTTCTTGTCTCCAGTGTGCATAACTGGCCGACAATCTGTCTCCTAGCAACAAATGGCCAGGGCCCTTCCCCCCTTGCAAGGGGATAGCTAAAGGTGAACAAAGAGATCAGGTGACCTCCTGGCCCAGGAAAGAGACAAAGGCCAGAAAGGAGGGGCTGGAGGGGGTTTTCAGTTTGGAGCTGGCTGGGGACGGGAAGTGAGGGCAGATGGGGTTGTCTGGCTCACTGGGCCCCAGAATGGACCCAGCTGAGGGATCCCGTTGTCTGTACCTACAAGCTCTGTTTTAGACTGTGTTCCTGTCATTTAATAAACCTCTGTTTTACTGGCTGGCTAAGAGTCACGTCTGACTGCGAAGTTGGGGGTGTGCGCAGGACCCTCTGGCTTCCCCAGGATCCCGCCTGGGCGGACTCGCTGTGGGAAGCGCATGGAGGGGCATATGCTGAATGCTCCAAGGTCAGACCCAGGAGGTGAAGCCGTGTGAGCTTCTTGCCCTGAAGACAGTTTGCTCCAGGGGAGAGGAGGCTCCCCAAAGTCCTGACTGGCTTTGTGGGGAGCAGTTCCAGAGCATCGCCCGGGGACTCAGTGACAGCGGTATACTGTAAACAGAGAGATGCCCCACACAATCCTGCCAATGTGCATCACTGACCTGGACATACATTGTGGTGAAAGAGTCAAGAGGTAGAAAATTTGTTCGGTCTCTACACTCATTTGGTCCTTGGCATCTCTACCTACAGTGGCGCTAAGTATGTCTCATTTTTGTTATGTGGATGCCTTAATGCTGGATCAAGACCTCTGCCTCTTTTCCAACAAGTATACAAAATGCAGATGGTAGTGGCTGACTTTTGGTCACTACCATCCTGAGCTTGGTTCAAACAAATGTCAACTAGACCTTAATATTCCCTTACCAATCTCGCATGCCATACAGCCTTCCCATCCCCTAATTCCACCATATTAGGTAATACATTCATATGGTTTATACACTTGCTGCATAAAGGTCTTGAAAGTGAAGCATAAATGTAGTGCTGAAAGGCAAATCCACCAAAGCCCGGCAGTCCTAGCATATTATATTAAAATGATCAGCCTGATGAGTGTTCAGGTTCTGCTTCTTTTCTTTTTTTTTTTTTTTTTTTTTTAAATCATCTTGTCTCCATTAAGACTTCTTTTTATTGTGATTGAAAGATGAAAGAGCCTCATGACCTTTAAGAAATCTTTCCCCCTCCTCTCTGCCCTCTTCCTGCTTCCTCCTCCAGCAGTCTTCCATTAAAAATATAAAAAAGTTTATACTTTTCTTTTTAATTAAAATGTACTGAACAAGACCAGCTCCAATTCCTGCCAGGCATCACTCTGATTATTAGTACTTGCAATTTATCATCTGAGTCACTTGCTAGCAGGGACAGAAGTCCCTGAAACTGAATTCTCCACAGCAAGCTGGATTTCATTATGTTGCTTTTCTATTAAATATCTGCTTTTAAAGAATAGAGGAAGAAACTGTAAATAGGTCAGACATACCTGTGATGGGTCCCCCCAAAGGGTGCCACTTGGAACTGGGGTATCATTGAGCCTGCCTGACCCACCAGCCTGGGCTCCCTTCACACTGTATTTCTGAGGCAAGCCTGCCAAGCCCCCTCCCTTTGTTTTCAGACTTCACTTTACCAGCACACAGTCAGGTAGGGACATGCCCAGCTGCAACTTTGCACACAGATGCTGAGATCAGCTCTGCATGGGAAGACTCAGACTATGTCTATACTACCACAGTAAGTTGACCTACGCTACACAACTCCAGCAACATGAATAACATAGCTGGAGTTGACGTACTTTAGGTCGAGTTACCGTGGGGCACTGAAGGGAGAAACTCTCCCATTGACTTACCTTACTCTTCTCGTCGGGGGTAGAGTACAGGAGTCAACTGGAGAGCGATCTGCTGTCGATTTGGCGGGTCTCAGAGTGTCGATCCTGGCTGTAGTGTAGACATAGCTTCAGCTAAGGAATTACTCAAGTGGATAGACCCAAAATTCTACTGCACTGCACAGAGAATTGTACAGCATAAGCTCATGAAATTTGTCCTCTCCCTCAATGTGGAGCGAGATACGCAACAGTTCTTAGCCCCCCAGTTATGAGTTCCACACACCGGGTTTTAGACAAAACAAAAGCAAGTTTATTAACTACAAAAGATAGATTTTAAGTGATTATAAGGGATAGCAAATAGATCAAAGCAGATTATCTAGCAAATAAAGCAAAAGCACAATCTAAGCTTAAGATACCAAAGAAACTGGTCACAAGTAGTAATTTCTCACCCTAAATGTTATTTCAGGCAGATTGCAGAGATTCTGGAAGGCCAGCTGCACTTGCCTGAAGCTTAAAACTTCAGATATTTCATTCACAGGCTAGACAACCTTCCAGCTTGTGCTCAGTTCTCTCCTCCAGTCTTTTTCTTAGATTTTTACTGCAGTCATCTTGGGCAGGGATTCAGTGAAGAACAAACCACTATTATGTCACTCCCCTGCCTTAAATAGGTTTTACATATGGTGGGAATCCTTTGTCTTCCAGTATAATTCCCACCCCGAGACACTGAAAATGTACTAATTTTATCATGTATCAGAGGGGTAGCTGTGTTAGTCTGGATCTGTAAAAGCAACAAAGAGTCCTGTGGCACCTTATAGACTAACAGATGTATTGGAGCATGAGCTTTCGTGGGTGAATACCCACTTCGTCGGATGCATGTACACCCACGAAAGCTCATGCTTCAATAAGTCTGTTAGTCTATAAGGTGCCACAGGACTCGTTGCTAATTTTAGCATGGAGTCCAGTATCAGGTGACATGATCACATGACCCTGCAGGCATAACTCAAAGTCTATTTGCTGCTCTTAAGGAAGGCTTTCCAGGAAGGTGGGAGATTTGCATCTTCAAAGACCTATTGTTTTTCCTAATGGCCCTTTCCAGCCAGCCAGCTAGACTGATTGCATTCTGTCTAGTGGGAGTTCCCCAGGTGTAAACACATTTGTAATAAGTGCATAGACATTATTCCTAACTTAAGATACAAAAATTATACATGCATACAAATATGCTAATCATATTCAGTAAATCATAACCTTTCCAATGATATCTCACATGACTCATCTTGCACAGAATACATCTTAGATATGTTATAATCATATCATAAAAATATCTCCAAGAATATGGGGCATAGTGACACAATAATTATAAGTTCCCAGGGTCTATTATTACAAGTTGGCTTTTTCCTTTGAAATGCCTAATAAATAATATTATCATTACTTATACTTTTGTATTTTTAGCTATTATAAGACTAGATTCACTCGCTCACAGGGAATAGTCCCATTGAAAGGTAGCTGATCATATTTTGTTACATCAAGTACTAACATTATTGCTGTTAATTATTAAGTGTAGATCATGTGAAATATTCCATACTGACAGTAATAACTGATGATGAACGAATCTAAATTGATAAAGTACAGGTAGGAACTGAAAAGAAAAAGAGTCCCATTCAATTGCATCACTTGAAGACAGACAACTAAATATTGACAAATTTTATACGTGCTTGTATACAAATGCCAGATGTCTAAATACTAAGATGGGTGAACTTGAGTGCCTGATATTAAATGAGGATATTGGATATAATAGGTATCATAAAAAGTTGGTGGAACTATGATAATTAGTGGGACACAGTAATTTCAGGGTACAAAATATATAGGAATGACAGAATGAAAGCATAGAGACAAATATAGTAAAAAATCTTAAATGACTCAAACAGTACCATAGAATTTCAATGGATAGAAATTCCATGCTTGAAACATAAGAGTAGGAATATACTACAGACCACCTGACCAGGATGGTGACAGGGATTGTGAAATGCTCAGGGACATTAGAGAGGCTAAAAAACAGAAAACCCAAAATAATGGAGGGATTTCAACTATCCCCATACCGACAGGGTACATGCCACTTCAGGATGGGATACAGAAATAAAATTTCTAGACACCATTAGTGACTGCTTCTTGGAGCACCTAGTCCTGGATCCACAAGGGGAGAGACAATTCTAGATTTGGTTCTAA
Organism: Trachemys scripta elegans; assembly: GCF_013100865.1. Taxonomy (NCBI): domain Eukaryota; kingdom Metazoa; phylum Chordata; order Testudines; family Emydidae; genus Trachemys; species Trachemys scripta. The sequence continues at coordinate 97,693,313 of NC_048300.1, forward strand.
GTGGAGCCGAGCATCTGCCCAAGACATGAATATAGCGGAACAGCTCGGTAATAGCGACTATAATGGAACTACACAAAAATGCAGACGCTAGTTAAGTGGAAATTAAAAGGAACAGTCACAAAAACAAAATGCCTGCAAGCTGTCTGCAGCTGTTTAAAAATGCTATAACAGAGGCTCAAATTAAATGTATACCCCTTATAAAAAAAGGTTGTTTTATTCTTGTTTGTTATTTGTAATATTCCCCCACCGTGGCTAAACAACAGAGTAAAAGAAGCAGTTAGAGCTTCTTGGCATTCTTTAAAAACTGGAAGTCAAAACCTAGTGAGGAAAGCAGAAAGGAGCATAAACCCTGGCAAGTCAAGTGTAAAAGTATAATTAGGCAGGCCAAGAAAGCATTTGAAGAGCTCCTAGCCAAAAGCTTAAAAACTAACAGAAAAATATTTTCTCAGTACATCAGAGGCAAACAACCAGTGGGGCAACTAGACAATTGAGGTGCTGCTAAAGAGGCATACAAAGATGCCAAAGTTGTTGTGGTTATGCTAAATGAATTCTTTGCATCGGTCTTCACTGAGAGGCTGTGGGGGCAATCCCCACACCCAAGCTGTTCTTTTTAGGGGACAAATCTGAGGAACTGTCCCAGCTTGAGGTGTCGCTATGAGAGATTTTTGAACAACTTGATAAATTAAACAGTAATAAGTCACCAGGATCAGATGGTATTTACCCAAGTATTCTGAAGGAACTCAAATGTGAAACTGCAGAACTACTAACTGTGTTATGTAACTGTGGTGGGGCAACTGCCCCACACCCAGAGAGAGTAGGCTGCGGCAGGCCTAGGTGCCTGCGTAGGCGCGCGGCCAATCAGGAAAGGGCTTACTGGGAGCAATCAGAAGGCAGATTGGGGCCAGCCAATCAGGGCCCGCCTCAGCCATATAAAAGACTGCCCAGAGCAGGAGTAGTCAGTCTGTCCCAGGCCTTCAGAGGGGAAGGTCTGGCTTCAGAGCTGGGAGTCCAGCACCGCGGACAGCGCAGTGCAGGCCAGCCTGAGAGAGTAGGAGAAGGCCCTACTCCATAGCCTGCCAGGCGGCAGGCCTGGGAGGAGGAGGCCTAGCGTAGAGAAGGGCTGTTGGGGAAGCGGTCCAGAGGGATAGTCAGAGGAGGAAGGAGAAAGAAGACAGCGAGACTGTCGCCCGAGGGCCTCTGGACCGGGACTCAGAGTAATGGGCGGGCCTGAGTTCCCCCCCCCTTTTGTTTGCTGTGCTGCCCTACGCACAGCCACAGGCCGCAGGGAGCGGCCAGCCAGAACTACGCCAGGTCCTGGACTGTGAGGATCAGGCTTGAAAGTGTGGGGCTGTTGTTTACTGCCCCCCCCCACCCCGGAAGGGGGGGTGAATGGACAAAGGGACACTGTCGGAGGACAGTGCTCCAGAAGAGGATGCCATACGTTGGGAGCAGCCCAAGCCCACGCACCCAACAAAGGTGAGACGACAGGCGGGACACCACCCAAAGAGGGCGCTCTACTGGCTCAAACTAATTCCCTGAGACGACCAGGAGGAGGCGCCGCAGCGGTGAGCTACCGACCCTGTCACAGTAACCTATCACTTAAAATATGCTTCTGTACCAGATCATAAAATATCAGGGTTGGAAGGAACCTCAGGAGGTCATCTAGTCCAACCCCCTGCTCAAAGCAGGACCAATTCCCAAATCCCTAAGTGGCCCCCTCAAGGACTGAATTCTCAAACCACTGAGCTATCCTTCCCCCCAGCAAATGTAATGCCATTTTTTTAAAAAAAGGCTCCAGATGCAATCTGGGCAATTACAGACTAGTAAGACTAACTTCAGTACCAGGCACATTGGTTGAAACTATGGGAAAAAAACAGAATTGTCAGACTCACAGAGGAAGGGTCAACATGGCATTTGTCAAGGGAGAGAATACCTCATCAATTAGAATTCTCTGACGGCATTAACAAGCACGTAGACAAGAGTGAGCCAGTTGGTATAGCGTATATGGACTTTCAGAAAGTCTTTTACAAGATCTCTCACCAAAAGCTCTTAAGCAAAATAAGCAGTACTATGATTAAGGATAAGAGAGAAGGTCATCTCATGGATAAGTAATTAGTTAAAGGTAGGAAACAAAGGATAGGAATAAAGGGTCAGTTTTCACAGTGGAGTGAGGTCCTCCAATACCATGGTCCTCCAAGGATCTGTACTGGGACCAGTGCTGTTCAATGTATTCATAAATTATCTGGAAAAACACGTACACAGTGAGGTGGCAATGTTTGCAGATGATACAAAATTACTCAAGATAGCTAAGTACAAAGCTAATTACAAAGATTTAAAACAGGATATCACAAAACTGGGTTACCGGACAACAAAATATGAAATTAGTGTTGATAAATGCAAAGTAATGCGCATTGGAAAACATAATCCCAACTATACATACAAAATGATAGGCTGTAAATTAGCTGTTACCACTCAAGAAGGAGATCTTGGAGTCATCGTGGATAGTTTTCTGAAAACATCCCCTTAATGTGAAGCAGCAGTCAAAAAATTTGTTCTAGAAATTTCAGAAGAGTAGGCATGGTTCAGCAATTTTTAGTCATTTCAGCTCAGGAGAAAATAGCAATTCTTGTGGAATTTTGTCGTTTCTGTGCCAGGTACCAGCTGGAACTAGGAAGTAGAGAAGATAATGAAAAGAGAAAAATTATAGGGAAAAAAGTTAATTGACATTTTTCAAATGCCCTGAAACACTTGCTCTGGGTTTGTTCGAGTCTGGGGGGTGAAGGTTCAAGTGAATTCTTATTACCTGAACTGACTCATTAATCCTAATGATATATGTCAAGCGTGACAGACTAAACCTTCAAGTCATTAGTCAGACAAAACTACCAGTGACCTGACCCATGGCTGTGGAATTCCCTTTCACAAGAATATCAGAATGGTCATGAATCCTATTACATCCAGGCAAGATAGATATAAGATCCACCTCTTCACCTATAATAAAAATACTAGTCCGGGGGAGAGAGCCCATCTATGTATATGCAGAGAGAGGAGAGAATCAAAGAGAAAACTATAGGTACAACCTGCAGCAGGTCAGAAAACAGGGCTTTTTACTGTGGAAAGTTTCAGTAAAAATGAAGAGAAAATTTCTTCTAAATTTTCCACAGAAATTGATTTGTTGACAAATGTGAATACCCAAATATTTTAGCCAAAAGCTGAAATATTTTGATTTGGAAATGTTGCTCTGGGACATTTTCCCATTCTCCTCTGTCGGTTTGGATCCCTGGTCAGACTACATTTCCCAGGGTGTACCAAGGTCTCCCCCTCCTGGAAAGGGGAGGCAGCACATCATGGCAGTCCCTTGACATAGTAGATGTACCATCGGAGCTGTAGACTGGAGGGGTCCCTGCCCCTGTGTTTTTCTTTTCTTTTTTTTTTTTTTTTCTTTACACAAAAAATGAAATTTTCTGCAGAGGCAGACATTATTCACAAAAAATTGTGGTTAGTTGAAAACCCAATTTTCTGTCAAACGGTTTTGATAGAAAAATTTCAGACAGCCCTAATAAAACCAGAACTGATATCCAGACTACCATTTTATACATAACATTGTAGGCGTTCAGATACCAAGATAACAAGCGTGGTATAGATGCCAGACTGAAAGACTTCATAGGGATTCTTGCTTGAGTAAGGGGTAGGAAATGAGTAAGGACTTGGGCATTTGGTAATTGTAGCACTATTACTATAAAGCACTGTGTAACCTTGCAGTATAAAGTGCAGCAGTTTGCAGGACTCAAATGAGCCTCAGCATCTTAGGCACCATTTTGGATTACCGATCTTTAAAAGCTTTGTTTTCAGTTGTGGCAGTGTCCTTGAAAACGGACCGTGGTCAAATATTCTCGGCTGGAAGTGAAGGCTTTAAAGCTAGAAAAGTAAGTGAAGGGCTCACTTCTCAAAGGAGCAAATCTAATTGATGTCTGAGTGATACAGCAGGGTTTCATTAGTTCCACCATGCAGGTCCTTTTTGACATAATGGCAATGTGTATAGTAATTGCATGTTCTGTGCTGTACTAGGGTATTCCACCGAGCATAGGGTAACCAGATGTCCTGGATTAGGAGGACAGTCTAGTGCCCCAGCTAATTATGTTGAAACTGGTCTTTCACATTTACTACAAAAGATCTTGAAAGATTTGTCAAACTCACAATCTCTTTGTATGCTACTATAATGACTGCTTTCAATTTGTGCTTTATTTCTCTCTTGATGTGTATACCTGAGATTTGTTTGCTTTGCTGATCTTTGCCAGATGATGAGCTGACAGTTTTCAATGTCCACAGCAATCATTTCTAGTCTCATGTGGACCTAATTTTGACCTGTTGAGCATAAAGGCAGCTAAACTGCTATAATGGGTGTTAAATCACTGTGTATTATATCTATGTAATTATCATGGGCAAACTTCACACAGACAGCCATTCCATATAAGTCAACTTCTATGTTAGGACAGTAAGATTTTGCCTCATGTAATTCTATGATAAAGATTATGTAAATAAAGCTTATGTACTGCATTTCTATGCTCTGCAAAGCAAAATGTTATAGTCTGTGCAAGTAGAGAGGATATTTGGGATTGTCTTTATTTATACTATTACTGCACTATAGCTAATAAGTATCTATGGTAAAGCATAATTGTATATGCCATAAGAATGGGTACTGGGTCAAATCATTGATCCATCTAGCCCAGTATCCTGTCTTCCAACAATGGCTGGCGCACAATGCGTCAGAAGGCATGAACAGGACAGGGCAATTATCAAGTGATCCATGAGTCAACAGTGTGATGTGGTTGCAAAAAAAGCAAACATGATTCTGGGATGTATTAACAGGTGCGTTGTGAGCAAGACACGAGAAGTCATTCTTCGGCTCTACTCTGCTCTGGTTAGGACTCAGCTGGAGTATTGTGTCCAGTTCTGGGCACCGCATTTCAAGAAAGATGTGGAGAAACTGGAGAGGGTCCAGAGAAGAGCAACAAGAATGATGAAAGGTCTCAAGAACATGACCTATGAAGGAAGGCTGAAAGAATCGGGTTTGTTTAGTTTGGAAAAGAGAAGACTGAGCGGGGACATGATAGCAGTTTTCAGGTATCTAAAAGGGTGTCATAGGGAGGAGGGAGAAAACTTGTTCATCTTAGCCTCTAAGGATAGAACAAGAAGCAATGGGCTTAAACTGCAGCAAGGGAGGTCTAGGTTGGACATTAGGAAAAAGTTCCTAACGGTCAGGATGGTTAAACACTGGAATAAATTGCCTATGGAGGTTGTGGAATCTCCATCTCTGGAGATATTTAAGAGTAGGTTAGATAAATGTCTATCAGGGATGGTCTAGAGTCTAGACAGTATTTGGTCCTGCCATGTGGGCAGGGGACTGGACTCGATAACCTCTTGAGGTCCCTTCCAATCCTAGAATCTATGAATCCCCTGTCATCCAGTCCCAGTTTCTAGCAATCAGAGGTTTAGGGACACCCAGAGCATGTGGTTGTGTTTTTGACCATTGACGGACTGATCCTCCATGAACTTATCCAATTCTCTTTTTAACCCAGTTATACTTTTGGCCTTCACAACATCCCCTGGCAACAAGTTCCACAGGTTGACTGTGCATTGTGTAAAGAAGTACTTCCTTATGCTTGATTTAAACCTGCTGCCTCTTTTAATATATGGAGATATATCTATTTCATAGAACTGGAAGGGACCTTGAAAGGTCATCAAGTCCAGCCCCCTGCCTTCACTAGCAGGACCAAGTACTGATTTTGCCCCAGATCCCTAAGTTGCCCCCTCAAGGATTGAGCTCACAACCCTGGGTTTGGCAGGCCAATGCTCAAACCACTGAGCTATCTTTCCCCCACCCTCTTAATTCCATTAGGTGACCCCTGNTGGCAACAAGTTCCACAGGTTGACTGTGCATTGTGTAAAGAAGTACTTCCTTATGCTTGATTTAAACCTGCTGCCTCTTTTAATATATGGAGATATATCTATTTCATAGAACTGGAAGGGACCTTGAAAGGTCATCAAGTCCAGCCCCCTGCCTTCACTAGCAGGACCAAGTACTGATTTTGCCCCAGATCCCTAAGTAGCCCCCTCAAGGATTGAGCTCACAACCCTGGGTTTGGCAGGCCAATGCTCAAACCACTGAGCTATCTTTCCCCCACCCTCTTAATTCCATTAGGTGACCCCTGATTCTTGTGCTATGTGAAGGGGTAAATAACACTTCCTTATTCACTTTTTCTACACCATTCATGATTTTATAGACCTCTATCATATTGCCCCTTAGTCATCTTTGTTCAAAGCTGAACAGTCAAAGGCTTTTTAATCTCTCCTCACTTGTAAGCTGTTCCATACCGCTAATCATTTTTGTGTCCTTCTCTGTACTTTTTCCAATTTTTCCTTGAGATAGGACAACTATAACTGCATACAGTATTCAGGGGTGTGGGTGTACCATTCATTTATATACTAGTGTTATGATATTCTCTCTCATTATCTATCCTTTCCTAAGGGTTCCCAACATTCTGCTAGCTTTTTTGACTGCCACTGCACATTGAGCAGATGTTTTCAGAGAACTATCCGCGATGACCTCAAGGTCTCTCTTCTTGAGAGGTAGCAGCCAATTTAGAGACCATCATTTTGTATGTATAATTGGAATAATGTTTTCCAATATGCATTACTTTCCATTTATCATCATTGAATTTCATTTTGTTGCCCAGTCACCCAGTTTTGTGAGATCCCTTGGTAACTCCTCACAGTCATCTTTGGCCTCAGGGCCCAGACATACAAACAACAAGCTTTTCAATATTATATATTTAATCTCTATACTGCTAAGATCTGCTGGAATTAGTTCATTTAACACTAATGATTGTGTGGCTTTTGCCAGGTGCTCTCAGAGTAGCACATTAGTTGTTGTCCCTCACAAATCTCACCTAAAGATCAGAAACTCAGTCTCAGACTCATGTCATGGTCACTGGTGATTTGAAGTTGAGTCTTCTATTTTCATTCAGGAAGACAAGAAATAAGTGAGGGAGGGAAATTATGTATTCTATTGTTAATTCAATCAAAGATATATTCTAATAAAAGAATGAAAAGATTATTCACAAGTGAAATTTCAGAAGGATTATTTTTCTATAACTTGTCAGGATCTTTTTTATCTAAGCTTTTACTGAAAAATTTCAATAGCCATTCTGATAACATTTGCAATAAAATAATTTTAAAGGCACAAATCTTTTTGTGAAAAACAAATTTCAATATTTTAAAAAGGTAATTTTTCAGATAAAAATGCTTAGTTTGAAAATTTTTGACCAACTTTATTTACAATATTGGTGACTTTATTTGTGGGAAATTGAGGATCTCTTTGTGGCTATTTTGAGATATCTGCTATACATTTTTCAAATCATTTAGTTAAATGAATAACATCATCCTTTATATAAAACAAATTACATGCCAACTGTCTGAGTCACCTCCCACTTGGGTTCTAGAACTATAATTATTTGGGATCTCAGCATATTAAATCCATCCACATATTTTCTGATAATACTTATGCAAATATTTTTCATGTTGCTACTACTTAGTTTTTTCCTCAGTGGGTGGAAGTTTTCTACTCACATTGTGGTGCCGACTTAAATTAGAAGATTTTGCACAAGCAAAACAGGTGGTGAGATAGAGTATCTAGTTTAGTTCCATCTGGATATATCTCAATATTCCAAGCCCTGTTTTATTTTTCACATCAAAAACTTGGCATAGTTCACTTGGGCATCTCTAAGGACTTAAAAGAAATATAACCTCACAACACAGCAGTTCTGTTCACAATATATAGCAAATATGTAACAAAGTTAGTATAGGCTAATCTGTCAGTGGGAATTTGATTCTCTCTACCATACAGTGGTTTGAGAGAATTCAGCCTCTAGATCAGCTACAGTAGTGAAACTGTCATTAGACTGAGGACTTTGTTTAGCTAATAAAATGTATAATGTTACTAGTCAGATAAAAGGTAGTGAATTGTTTCTCATATGCTTCTCAAACAATCCCAAACACTATAATGTAGCAAAGGAGATGGAGCCAATACAGACTGTCCAGTGCTTTATATATGGAGATATACCTATCTCATAGAACTGGAAGGGACCCTGAAATGTCATTGAGTCCTGCCCCCTGTCTTCACTAGCAGGACCAAGTACCATCCCTCACAGATTATTTTGCCCCAGATCCCTAAATGGCCCCCTCAAGGATTGAGCTCAACTCTGGGTTTAGCAGGCCAATGCTCAAACCACTGAGCTATCCCTCCCCCTCCTCATGTCATCCTTTGCAGGGGCCCCCAAAGTAGGTGCTCCAGGCATGGTCATCAGGTCAGCATATTCCATTGTATGCCAGAGCACACAGGCTTTTAAAAGGGGGTTACACTATTGCCCACCATACCTCAATATGTATTCAATAATGGTTTCAGCCTCTTTTCCTAATACATACTTCAACACCTCAATAATATTGGGATCCCAAACTTAGAAAGGTCAATTAGCCATTTATGTTATATTCATTAGCATTTGTCAATTAGTTGCCATGGTATACCTGCAGTTAGTACACGAAAGTTTCAGTTAAACTCAACATCCATTACGTTTTCCCTAAAATTCCAACAGTATATTCTTGTGGTTTTGTACTTCACCTTTTCCCAGCACATAACACTTTTCTTTACTGTCATACTTATCTTGAGACTTAAGGTCATGAGTCAGTTAGTTCCTTATTGCAAACTACTCATGTCAAGCTAGGCCTGGGTTATTTTAAGCTAATTGTCAGATATGCCAGGCCTCAGGCCTTATTATAATATTTATGCCTCATCTATAAAACCTAGATGTGGCTCTTATACAAATGGTCGCTACACTACTTTAGATACTCTGGTGATAAAGGCAGTGTAAGAACCTATATAGAATAGAACTAAACTGAAATACTGGTCTTGCTGATGACATGGTTTGCAGGATCTTATCGGATAGTCTTACATATAATATATGTACGGGACATGAATTCTGCAGTGCTCTAGGTAGCTCTATACATTATATACAAAAATATATTAAAAGACCTTCAAAGTTACAAAATCAAATACTAAATAGTTAGGAATTGCCAGAACATAGGTCATCCATGCAACCTTAATTTGGTTCCTTTGGGCATATGTCTGATAGTCTTACCTTACATCATATAGGGAAGTATCTTAATTTCAATGGAATAAATGGGCCCAGAGAGTCAAACATGAGCCTGTCACAGCACACATGTAACAGTTTTAAACAAGGTTTGGGGTTCTGGAATACAGAGACATTGGCCAGCTTAATACCATGGCAAACACACCATTAACAATCATTTTAACCATTTATTAAAGATACAGAAAAAGAAGGGAAAACAGTTAAAGCATTTCAAATGTGAAGTACTAGGTAAGGCTTTCAAGATTCCTTCTTCCCTTTAGCTGTAGAGTTTTTAGACAATCTTTTACATGGTATGAACTGTCTTTTTTGGGGGGGGGGGGGTGAGGGACGTTAGCTGAGATCATTGTTAAAGTCCAATCCCATTTCCCAAAAGACAAAACAAGACAAACACACACAACAGGGGAAAGAACAGAAAAGATGTCCTGACCATAGGGTCACTATGGGATTGCAAGAGTTTGTGGAAGTGGCAGCCATTATGGTGATACTCATGCCTTCAGTTTACCCATCTCCCAATCAGCAGTGGTGAGAAATAATCCCATGGTTGGGACCCTTCTTCCAGATGACATGGTATTCTCTTGCACTGAGGATACCTTTCTGAGGGAGGGAGCTCCAGTTATTAGGAAGACAGGAAAGAGCAATGCAGGATTCAACTATTAGATATATAGATAGTTTGGTAGGTGATGACCAGGAGAACCGTGTTGTGAATTGCCTGGTGAGTGCAAAGATAGTGGACCTCTTGAGACATCTAGATCAGGGGTTTTAAAACTTCATTGCACCACAACCCCTTTCTGACAACAAAAATTACTACACGACCCCAAGAGGGGGGACTGAAGCCTGAGCCCGCCAGAGCCCCACTACCCCAGGCAGGGGGGCCAAAGCTGAAGCCCAAGGGCTTCAGCCCCAGGCAGGGGACCTGTAACCTGAGCCCTGCCACCCAGGGATGAAGCCTTCAGGCTTTGGCCCCAGATGGTGGAGCTCAGGCTTCAGCTTTGGCCCCAGGACCCAGCAAGTCTAAGCCAGCTCTGAAGACACCATTAAATTGGGGGTGCGACACACTTTGGGGTCCCAATCCACAGTTTGAGAACCATTGATCTAGATAGACATATATGCAGCTCTGTAGTTGTGCTGTAGGTAGGTACCAATGACAGGGAAAGGTAGGAGAGAGGTCCTGTAGGCCAAATTGAGGCTGCTAGGTAAGAGTTTAAAGTTCAGGGACTCCATGGTATCATTCTCTGAAATGCTTCCAGTTCCACACGCAGGGTCAGTTAGACAGGCAGAACTGAATATTTAGAGATTTTGCTATTTCCCTATCCCACAGTGGGTCTTTTCACTTTCCTACCTTATTTCTTTTTCCTATCCCTCTCCTTTTTCCTTCTGTTTAACAGAGGTATGGCTTAACCAGCCAAGACTGTGTTTTGCAACACCGTATGTTTGTAACCCTGTGACCAAGTAGCCAGATGAAAGTAATGTCCTAAACAGCCTGATGAGGTACAGGTTTGCCAGGTCTCTGAAGGTATGTCTGAGGGTCTCAATTGGATGAACCAATGGTGTTTGGAGGAGAGATTTAGGTTTATTAGGAACTAGGGAACCTTTAAGGGAAAGGAGGAGCCTGTGCAGGAAGGATGGGGTCCACCTAAACCAAAATGGATCCAGATTGCTGGCATGTAAAATCAACAGGGTACAAAATATATAGGAATGACAGAGTAGGTCATGCTTGTGAGGGAGTGCCACTGTATGTGAAAGAAACCATAGTGGCATTCTCTTCTCTATCGTCTGTCTCCCCCAGGACCATAATTCATCTCAAGTAAACACCTTGGACATGCAAAGTGACAACAAGCTATATGTGCAAAAGAGAAAAAGAATTTACCAGAAAAAAACTGGTAATCTCTAGACAGGCATTGAGAGAGTGAGAAAAACTAACCTATATTCAAGCAAATATAATGAATATTATAGGCTTTAATAGCCTATAAATCATATATGCACATCGTTTAAAATAGCTTGGCCACCAAGTAATCAAAATATTTTGATATATACGTATATCTTCCTTCAATTCTCTCTAAACCCTCTATTTATCCTTTCGTCAGCACTCTGATATTTACTGTGCAAGTTCCAGAAACTGATGGAAGGAAGCCAACACAAATTTCTCCTCCTCAAGATCCATTTGACCCAAGTCCATAAGACAATCACCTGCAAACTCAATCATGTGAAACATGGATAGCACATGAAGCAGAAAGCAGTGTGGGCACTAAAATACACAATGTATAGATCAAAAGAAGAAAGAACACTAACACTTAAGACAACAACAAAAAACAGGAGCGAAGGCACTATACAACTGAGCCTGCTGGACCATAAACGAAGGTGGTGGCCTTCCAGCTATTACCAGCCAAGGCAGATGCTATACATGACATCACTCCTAGGATGAGTCCCCTACGAGTATGAGCTTGGCAGAATTGCTTCACAACACTGCCATCTCCGACCTCACATTATTCCCAATTTTATCAGCAGTGAGATTATTTATTTATATAAATTATGAAGGCATGGTCAGAATTTTACGACTAGCAGCTGGCCAACAAAACGCTGCTTTAGGAGGCTGATAGCAGACTTACTCCTAAAAATACTAATTTTACAAGAGCAATTATCATTTTTTCCTCAGCCCTGGCCTCCCACCTGTCAAAAATGAACAATTAGTGAAGGGTAAAGGTAGGGTAAGACATTTTTATTCAAATATGACAAAAATATACAAATTTGGCTACACAAATGCCCTAACAAAGCTCTCTTTGTAACCATACTTCACCCTATTCTCCAATAGATGGGGTCATAGAGCTCCTTCCACTTTGGAGCATCCATTCACCTGGAATTCTGGATATGCAAATGAAGCAGCTCCATGGTTGTTCTTACCCCTGTTTACCAACAGATGACAGCAGATAGCTCCTTACCCTCTAGAGCGTCAGGCCACAGAACTTACATAAGAGATATTGTGGGACATAACTTTTCAAAAATAGGAAATTTTAGATAACTGAAGCTGTACAGTACAGTAAAACTAATTTCCCAGCATAATGGATCTAATTCACCATTGTCTTACATTTTGTGTACTTATTTACATCTCTACAAAGTGTATGGTAGAATGCTACCATTGGTGTAAATGATAGGAGATTTCTGATTTAGGAGCATTTCATACCTACTTTGCACTGGTACGAATGGTTACAGAAACTGTCAGGTAGCTAAAAATCAGACCCAATGCTATTAAAAATAAAGTTCCACAAAGAATCATAGACTTTAAGGTCAGAAGGGACCATTATGAGTCTGACCTCCTGCACAACGCAGACCACAGAATCTCACCCAATCACCCCTTTAGTAAACCTCTAACCTATGTGTGAGCTACTGAAGTCCTCAAATCATGGTTTAAAGACTTCAAGGTACAGAGAATCCTCCAGCAAGTGACCCATGCCCTCTGCCAATCTGCCCTGGAGGAAAATTCCTTCCTGACCCGAAATATGGTGATCAGCTAAACCCTGAACATGTGGGCAAGACTCACCAGCCAGACACCCAGGAAAGAATTCTCTGTAGTAACTCAGATCCCACCCCACCTAACATCCCATCATAGGCCATTGGGCATATTTACCACTAATAAGGATCATTTCAAGCCCTGTTTTTGGCATTCATTCACTCTCCCCCACACCCTCCCCTCCCCTCCCCCCCCACACATACACACACAAAACGCACTTTGACTAATAAAAGTAGTCTGGCCTGAAAATTGCAAGGTTTACCCTAAAGACTAAGGGGAATTTTTCAAACAGATTATGAAACACATCGATTGAACAGTTTCTGAGTTGCAGCTCATGGAAAAAATTACCCAGTTTGAAAATATTTTAAAAAATGCAGCTATAAAGATGAAAAACGGCTATCAAACTTGTGTGTAGCTCAGGGAATCACAAAAAGGAAGGAGAAATAGAAATAACAGGACCCAAATGAGGACTGTTCTTTGCAGGGCAGATAGTGTTGAGCTTCCCATTGAATTAACTTACCAAAGGTCGTGGTGGATTCTCCATCATTGACAATTTTTAAATCCATATTGGATGTATTTCTAACAGTTATACTCTAGGAATTATCTTGGGAAAGTTCTCTGACGTGTGTTATACAGAAGGACAGACTAGATTATCACAATAGTCCCATTGGGCTTAGAATCTATGAATCTACAGAAATGACAAAACCCAAATTATTAACCACCAACCGAACTACAATCAGCAAAAAATGATGTGCGAAGCTGTACTGTGTACTAAAATGAACTTCGTGATATAACAGTAGATAGTCTGTACTGTTGTGCACTTTGTGTAGTTATTTACATCTGCAGAAAGTGAGTGTGAAATGCTACCATTGGCGTAAAGTATGGGAGAATTATGATTTCGAGAGATCTGTGTCTATGTAACTAGATGTGAACTAGGAACCAAGACTTCCTATTTAGGGGAAAATGCATGTAGGAGGCAGGAAGGATCATTAATTTCCTCACTACCATCACATCAGGATACAGTTTTCCCCACAGGGGAGCAGGCAGAGGTTTCAAGCCCCTAAATTGAATATTTGGAATATCTAGTGAGACCCAGGGCATCCACACAGCCCTTCCCCCGTTGGGCCTTTCCCTCTCCCATCACCAACTGGCAGTCAGAGTCTTAAGGTTCAATCTCACAGAACTCTGGCAGAGGATCTTCCACTGTGTCTGCAGAGTGGAGGTAGCATGCACCAGAGCACGCAGCACTCAGTACATTCTGGCCTTAGCTGTCAGGGGAGGCCCCGCTACATTCAAGAAAAAGCAGAGAATCTGGTATTTACTTTGTTTGAACCCTGAGGTGCCAGTACAAAAAATATCAATTACATTTTCTCCATCATTTTCAATCTGACTTTATTTCACTGCATGGGGCTCCTTTTTCAAAATCAATGATGCTGTGACAATGTAAGTGACAGAAATGCTTTCAAAATCTGTGTGTTTTCATTCAGATTGTGATTAATAGTTTGAGAAGGGGTTCAGTATGATATGGATGAATTAATCATTTCCTCTTAGTTATTCCAGCTTTCTACAATGAACAAAAAAAAGTGACATCCTATCAAAGATATTTAACTCTCACAAAAGAACCCACGTTAGAAGAAGAAGAATTTAAATTGAGATCTGTTTTAGTAACTAAGCAATTAATATTACAAACTTGGAAATCCTCCTTATTCTAAGAGAGACCCAATTTATGAGAGGATCTAAGTGAATTACCAAATGGGGGTGGGAGGAGGAAATTTCAGCCAAAAGTAATGTCTTCTAGGATACATAGTTCCTACTTATACCGTTATTCTAAGCGGTTCTGGTGACACAAGTTACATCAGCATACCGCTGCCGCAGTTATGTCATTCAGGCAGGCACAGACTTGTCTGATTGCATCAGTGCTGCGTGTATTCACCAGGTCTGCTTGTGTCAATGTAAAGTGAGGTGCACCACGGGTAGCGATCCCAATGTGCCATGCGCCGTTGTCTAGCACAGTGTCTTTTGGGAAATTTGTGCAATGTGCTGTGGGATCGAAATGACTGGAAACTAGAGGTCAACTTTCTCCATCCCAGAATGCCATTCATATCCCATAATTTTCATGCCTTTTTAAAAAATCCTATAAACCTGTGTGGTGCTTTTCAGCACCTACCCTCTCTGACAGAAGCCTGGAGAGCTATGCACTATTCTCAAGAACATTGAAAATACAGGACACATGATTCTCCTTTATTTGCAAACCCCCAGGAAGTAGCACAACAACAGGGGACATGACTGTTTCTGTGGGACACAGGCGAAAACAACTCCAGGTCACTGATGGCATTCACAGAGCAGCTGCAAATGGTGGGGCACCACTTCTGGGCCAAAGAAACAAGCACTGACTGGTGGGATCGTATCATAATGCAGGTCTGGGAGAATGAGCAGCAGCTGTGGAACTTTCACATGTGCTGAGCCCACCTCAGCCCTCAAGCAAGGGAACCAGAATAAGAGCCGCATTGACAGTGAAGAAATAAATGGCAATGGCACTGTGGAAGCTTGCAATGCTGGATGGCTACTGGTGAGTGGGAAATCATTTTGGAGTTGGAAAATCCACAGTGGGAGCTGTTGTCTTTAAGTGCATAGGGCCATTAATCATCTTCTGCTATGCTGGACTGTGAGTCTCAGCAATGTGCAGTAGATGGATTTGGAGCACTGGGTTTCCCAAACTGAGGAGGGGGCAGAGACACACTACGCATATCCCTATTTTGGCACCAGACCACCTTGCCACAGATAGCATCAACAGAAAGGCTTTTTCTGTGGTTACTTTTCTACATTGCCAGCCTATTTACTGCAATGGTGCCAGCTGAATTCATTGCTGAGTAGAATGGGAAAGTGTCCTAAGAAAAAAGGCAGCAATTCCTATAAACATTCAGGAGAGGATTGTGGAGTACCTCCATGAAAGTTTCATCTCTCAGCAGGATAAAAGGGACATCCCTACTCACATAAACAAACTGTTCTGTATGCTGCCCATTCCCTGTCCTAACCCAACAGGGGAATGAAAAGCAGGTGCCAGCTCCACCTCTGTTTGTTGTATCTCTACCTCTTCTCATATGAGTAAAACAATGAACAGTTGAAACCTCTCTCTTGTTAACTTAGGGATGGTCCAGGCACCATCTTTAAACTTAAACATTGTAAGGAAAAATGCAGGCACACGCTTATCCAAGTTCCCTTCCCCTTCGTCAGGCTCATCTGGGACTGGCTGGACTGTGGCAGTCTTACACAGGTCCTGACTCTCTGCCTGGCTGCAGTCCCTTGCCATGTCTTTCTTCCCCTCCTGTTCATGGGGGTGGGGGTGTGAGAAAGTCTGTCTTAGACTCCTCTGAGGTATCCAAAGTGGCCTAAAAGGTGCTGGTGGGGTCTTCACCAAGTATGGCACAGAGCTCCTTATACAAGCAGCAGGTCTGTGGCAAAGCACTGGATCTATTGTTGTACTCCTTGGCCTTGTAGTATTCCTAGAAAAATTCCTTCACATGGCACAGCTTCTGATCCCTGTCATATCCTGTGGCCTGCATCCCCCATGCAATCTGCTCATGGATATCCATGTTTGTACAGCTGGTCTGTAGCTGCGATTCCTCAGCCTCCTCTCTTCACAGGTCCAGGACAACCAATAATTCCTGTCTACTCCAGGCAGGAGCAAATCTAGCATTTGGAGCCAAAATGGTCAACTAGGCAGTTGCACACAACAAGAGTGAGCTGCTAAGTGTGCTCAGCAAGGTAGGCAATCAGGAAAAGCTATTTCAAAAAGATGCAGGAGATTTAAAGGAGCAGGTGGCTTCCATTCTCTGTGATCCCTGGGCAGTGGAATTTAAAATGATGACCAGAGCGTTGTCACAGGGAACAGGGCATTATGAGAAAGCTGCTGTAGGAATGTTAGATTCAACACAGATCATGCAATGTCTACACTCGCACTGTGTTAACCTCAATAGGTTGACCATGGCTCTATGCCATTCAGGGAGAAGGTTTTACTGTGTCATTGTAATGGGGCACTGTAGGCTGCGTGGCCATCCCTCCCGGTCACACTCTGTGGGGGGGCATGCCTCCTCACTGTCAAGTACCTGTACAGGTGAGCTCAAAGGGGGGAATTAGCTGCACCTAGCGCTCCGGCCCTACAGCCGGGCAGAACAATACAACAGTCTATGAGCCCCGGGGCAGCAAACAGGTAGTAGGCTCTGGCCTTCAATCAGGGCAGAGCGGCTAAGCAGTCTATGACCACCAGGCCCCAGTCAGGGGGGGCCACAAACAGTGAGTAGGCTCTGGCCTGCAATCAGGGTAGAGCAGTTAAGCAGGGTCCCAGGTAAGGGTGAGCACCCACAGAGTCTAGGGCCTCAGGCAGGGGTGAGCACCAGCAAAGTCTAGGGGTTCAGGTAAGGGTGAGTGGTAGGATACCATAGGCTTCCTGGCCTAGGGTGGGGTGGCAGGGGAACACAGGCCCATCCAACTCCACCTCATTGCTCAGGGCCCTAACAGTGGAGGATGGTCCGCCACTGGGTCAGTAGGGATCTGTCACTGGGTCAGTGGGGATCCACTCACAACACACTGACCTTTTATCAGGCCAACATTCAACCAGACAGCCATCTAGTTCCCCTGGGCTGCTTCCTACCTCCCTGGGGTTTGGTATCTCTATACTGTGAGGGTGGTCTGTCATCTCGGGGATCTCTGGCCCGTCCTCAGGAGGCAGTCCTGGCAGCTCTTCTGCAGGCTCCAGCAACAGACGGGATGCATCTGTCTCCTGTGGCAGCTCCACCCTAACTGAGCTGCAGAGCCTGCCTTTTGTACTTCTGCTTCCCATCTCGTCCGTCCGCCTCCGGCGGGGCAGGTGTGGCTCTCCTGGTTCCGCCCACCAGGGGGCTTGTTGTGGGCCCTCCCAGTCACTCTCTGAGGTGGGGGGGTGCATATCTCCTCATTACAAGTGCTTATGTCTGTCAGAGACAAATTTTAGTGTAGACACACACACATAATTAAAGGTTTCTTTTAGATCACAAACTTCTTTGAGATGGAAGGTTATGTTCACCTCAATTAACATTACTGTCAGGATGAGGTAATCAGAAACCCGCCCACTAGGACAAAAGGGAGTTGTCTATCTGCCCAGGAGTTTGGACTGAGTGAGCAAAGGGCTTTTGCTGAGTATTGTTAGTGTTTTGGGAAGGGGAGGGCAAAACACACAGAAGCTGAGAAAGAGAGAGAGGCAGAGGCAAAAAACAAAAAAACCAAGAAGTACATCAAAATAAAAAGGCTGCATCAAAGGAAAAAACAGACTCCATCAATTTCTACTTCCAACAGGAACATCCTCAGGGCCCCAAACTTTGACTAGCCACTCAGGTCAAGAAGGGGCAGCAGGAAAGTACTCATTGTGATGTCCCTCGCAGAGCCACATAAAAGTAACAAGGAGACAATATAGCCCATAGCGATGAGCTATAGCCCTTGTCCCAAGCAGCTTATATAAAGAAGCACAACACACGCGGTAACATTTCATTAGAGGGAGGATGTGGGGAGTATTGATGAGGAGAGGAAGTGTGGAAGGATTGCATGGGTTTGAAAAAGAGCATGTGTGCTTGGTTGATGAGGATAGGATGATAATTCCAGGAAGAAGAGGCAGTGTTTTAGGCAGCATATATCTAGAATGAGGGAGAAATGAGGTCAGGAATAAGGCAAGCTGATTGAGAACAGCATCCAAGGTGGGAGCAGGTGTATTGGGAAATGAGAACTGAGCAGTAGGAGGGACATGATTACAAAACAAGGAGCTTGAGTTTGAAATGATGTTAGGAACAGGAAGCCAATGGAGGTACAGTATTCAAAGTGGGGTTAATTTTATATATATATATATGGAGAGAGAGAGAGGTGCTGTATATAGAAACATACACATTCATATACAATGTATAAAACACCATACAAGCTGTTCATCTCATATCTGAATACTGCAACAGACCAAACATTTTTGTATGTATGTGCTGTTTTTAGATCTATACAAACAGCCTACCCTATGAAAAGGAATCTGCGGTCTGCACTGCAACGACAGTATAATGTTTAGTAGAAAATTGTCTCTTTTATATGATACTTATTATTGATGGCCACAGTATATGTTTAATGACTGGTTTGCCATTTTTTCGCTGTATTCCTATGATAGCAATTATCTCCTAGTTGCAGGTATTGTGACTGGGCATGGTATTTTTGAATAGTGTAATTTTCTTCTGATTACTATATTGTGCCACATGAATGCTGCACTTCATCATGCTATACAATATTATTGCAAGTGCGCGTGGCTGCTGCCTTGCCTGTGGCCCCCGTGGATAAGGAAATGAAATATTAAATTGAAGGAAGACTTCTGGTTAAACACAATTATTTGCTTATTGCACTGCACTTACAAATGATCAGTATGCATAACAGATAGAAGAAAACTGGAAAGAATAAGAAATTACACAATTTATCTTCATAAAGATAGTCTAAAAATCATTAAAAAGCAGAAATGAATTCATACCGGGTTCCTGTTACTAATGCTGACTTGGCATTGGAAGCAACCAGAGTAATATCTATTTATTTATATAATGTAATTAAAGCAATACTGCATGACTAGGGGTTATTTGTAGTTTATTACAAGTTTATTTGAAGCTTCACGTTATTTAATTAGTGTTTTTTATTCCACCCTGCATCCCAATAGCATCATAAGACCACTCATCCATAACATATAGTACCCTAGCCTGACAAGAATCTAGAACAGGGATCTCAAACTCAAACCACCACGAGGGCCACAGAGGACTAGTACATTGGCCCGAGGGCTGCATCACTGAACCCTTTTCATACAACGATACAAAAGTATAGTAAAAAATGAAGAGTAATATAGTATGCTATTAAAAGTCAATGTGTTAACTTTTTTAAAACTGTAATGCGAAAAGTCAGTGCAAATTTTGACAGTCATTTAATTTTTGGCCACTTAGCTGGCAGCATTAATTTGTTAATTGTACGAGTTTAAAAAATTTTCTGTCAGTCTGTGATGGGGTGTCCATCCCACACAAGCCCTGAGTGGGTAAATGTGGGCCAGAAAGGGCCAATTAACCTTATACGTTGCACCTGGAGGGAAGCCAGGGATTGATAAGAACTAATGGAAGATGAAGCCCAGCAGGGGGAAGACCTGGGCTAGGATGATAAAGCCAGGAAGTGACAGCAGGAAGGAGGTTTGCAACCACACTCTAGAGGGAAAGGAAGTTGACTAGAGATAAGGAGGCAGTCAGGAGAAGAGTAAACCCTGTGGTTCTGTCCTGGATTAGGGATTCTTACAAGAGGCCTGAAAGGGTGGCGTACCCACAAGTAGGTGCGCCTGTGATGAGTGGACACCTTTACACAGGTCTGCAAATGTACCTTGTAATTTCAGTCTAGCAGTGTGTTTTCTGACTTATGCTTCTTCACCAGTACTATATTCTGCAACTGGAATTTAGGGTCTTGTCTAACTCCCATTGAAATCAATGGAAAGAATGTCATTGACTTCAATGGGGTTTGGATTAGACTCATAGTCAAAAGTTCTGTTGATGATGCATAAGCCAAAATAGCTGTTTGGCAGCAGGAAACACTGGGAGGTAGGCGGAGGAGCAGGGACGCGGCATGCTGGGGAGGAGGAGTGGGGGTAGGGGGTGTTTGAGGGGCAGAGGAGGGGAGTCGGCACCTATGGCAGGCTGCAGGAAATAGCTCGGCGGGCTGCATGCTGCCCGCATGTTTGAGACCCCTGATCTAGAACATTTTATACACTACATTACACCAGTGCTGTAGGTACAGTAAAGGTAAGTCAGTGATTTATCAGGTAATTATTGTGCTAGTCCCACAGCAGACTCTTCACTTGATATTGCCTTATTGGACTTACTCCAGATTTGTGCCAGGGTAACATAGCATAATTTGTCCCTGTGTATTTAACCTTGTAGAGGGGGTGAGATGGGGAGGAAGACATGGATATAAAATCCATTCATTTCTTTTCCCTAGCTAGCACCTGGAAGAGTTAAAAACAGTTAAATGCACAGTAATTTTCCTGAGGCCTTGATGTGCTATTGCATGAAGGTTGTGCCCTTTAAACTACAGAATAATTACCTGAGTAATGATTCACTTACTGCAGTGACAGTGCTGCATAATAACAATGTCCTGTGTTCCTCTTGGACAGTGGTTCTCAAACTCAAACTTTCACATAGCAAACCACTGAGTGTGACCCCCCCTCCTTATAAATTAAAAGCATGATTTTTATATATTTAACACCATTATAAATGCTGGAGGCAAAGCGGGGTTTGGGGTGGAGGTTGACTGCTCATGACCACCCATGTAATAACCTCACGACCCCTTGAGGGGTCCCAACCCCCAGTTTGAGAACCCCTGCTCTTGGCCTAGTATGCTGTGAGTCTAGCCTTATGACGTCAATGAAACTATTCCAGGGTTACACCAAGATAACAGAGTCTGGACCACGCTGCTGTCAAAAAAGAAAGGCACCTTTTTGTTTGACTCTTTAACCTTTGAGGACAGTAAAGCTGATGATGAGCTGCTACGTGTGTGACCTTCCATGAATGTGTAGAGTTGATTCTTGGAGATTAAAATCATTGAAGGTCACAAAGCTGCTCAAACTTTCAGAGATAATCAGGCAGGTAATGCACTAAAGATTAAAAACGATCTATAGTTTCTAAGATTTGCTGTCACTCTTTCTGACTCACACAGCTGTTTGAAATGCAGTTGTGTCAGTATCTGATTGCCTGGTGAACTGCTCCAAAAAACTTCCACATGGGAAACTGCTGACCTATAAGTAATGTTATTTCTGGGAGAACCTCCTGTAGGATCTAGTGCTTCCAGGAGTGACCGAAAAGTATGAGATCATACTCTGAGGACATAAAATGGTAAAAGTGTCAAAAACACCTGACCTTTTCACTGATCAAATTATAATTGTGAAAAGATTACACAGCTGTGTACAAAAGGGCTGACTGTAACACTATGCTATTTTAAGTTCCAGGGGGGGCGGAATATTAGTTTCTGGCATAAACAGTTTTGTACAGTTCACTCAGAGAGAGAGAGAGAGACAGGTTTGTTTGTTTTTTCCAAAGGAAAATCTGCTCTTGGCTTCCTGGAAAAAAATAGAAGTGAAATATACATCATGGTAAAAACAAAAGCAATGAACAAAAATGAAATTCAGCTTGCCATAGGTGTCAACTTTTAGTTTTCCCCAGGGGTTCTTCACCCCGGCTCCACCCTGAGGCTTTGCCCCCACTCTGCCCCTTCCCCCAAGGTTCTGTCCTGGCTCCGCCTCTTGCCAACCCTGCTCTAGCCCCTCCCCCAAGGTCCCGCCCTCACTCTGCCCACTCTCCCCCAAGGTCCTTCCTTCACTCTGCCACTTCCCACCCCACTCCACACCCTCCCCACCGTTCGCCACCCTCTCCCAAGCTGCGAAACAGCTGTGGCTGGTGGGTACTGAGATTTTTTTTTCTATGGGTGCCCCAGCCCCGGAGCACCCATGGAATCTACACCTATGCAGCTTGCATTGATATTTGCTCAGGACCGCAATGATACCTGTGCTATCACCAGAGACTATGATGACAATGAATAAGGTAGGCATGGACAGAAGGTCTGTCAGAAATCCCATCAGCTTCTTAAAATTCTTCCACTTTCTATTATATTCTAATTCCTGAGTGCAGCCAATTAGCTCCACCGAGGCAATGGAGAAGTAATACATAGAAAGAAAAAAGGGCTCTGAAAAATCAGAAAGATAAAGTAAAACAAACCAAAATGGAAAAACTAATTAATTAGCTGTGTCAGCGAGGAGGGAGATTAAAAAATGTAAGAAATTCCCATTATCTCTGTAAGAAGGAATAAGGCAAAGAAGCTATTGCCAAACCTCTTTTCCCATGGTACTTGTGATGGGAATTAAATTGAGTCCAGTTAAAATCTGATAATTACAGTCATAGATGTGGCTGTTGTGAGTCTAGCTCCTAAAGAGATGGTTAATTGACAATCTAAGGGAATAATTAGCCCCTGAGACATCATTGGGGCATAATATTTCTTAGATCTTGAGAACATGAACTTCATGCCAGGCCATGTCTCTGCCCTTTGGATGAACTTCTTATGTGCCCATCGTTTCTCTTGCAGAAACAAATTACTTGGAGTGGATTCTTCTGCTTTCAAAGCTCCATCTGAGCTTTGGCCATGAAGACCTGGTAATCCACAATGGGACAGCTTGTAACTGCGAATGGAAAATCCCTTCACCCAAATGAAACCCAGAAAGTTCAGGATTCTGGAGCACAGTGCCATAAATGTGACCTCTCTTCCCTCTTGCCATAGCTGCTTCCTCCTCCAGGGGATTGCGGGGAAAGTGGGAGATTTGCTCAGTGGCATCCTTGGGCAAGATGTACTGTTTTTCAACTGCCGGTAAGACTAGCACAGAGGTGTGAGGGGCCTGCCACACCTTCTTCACCTTCTGATCCAAAATAGGGGTTCCAGGACATGGCAACCCTATTGGCCAGGTACCTTTTGAATATGACCCCTATAAGATTCCCAGGTTGGTTTTAACAGAGGGAAACCTTATGTAAAAACAGGGAAAGGTAGGAGTCACTGTCCTGGTCTCCTCTGTAGTGGAAAGACATTTGTCCTCAAAAGAGTCATCTGTGCCAAGCAACAGTCTTCATCAATCCCTGATCCTTAGCCTCCCTCATTCAAGCAGCTGGAATTGTCCAAGTTATGAGGGTCAGGAGCATTGTAAGTGCCCTGGAAAGCACAAATACAGGTTGTGCTAGAGCCCATGGTGTCAGGGGTGTAGTGTGCATTGAGGCCACAGCTCCCTATGCCAGGAGTGCTGGCTCTCAGAGTGCTAACATCAACCTTGATGCAAAAAGCTCTCCAACTGTGCCAAAACATCCTGTGCCTGCTGATACAGGATGAAACGAATGCATCAAAGCTGGTACATTGGGCTTCAATGGTAACCTAGCAAGAATCAGACTGATGAGCACCTACTGATATTCAGAATCACCATCTCCCTGTCCTCTTCAAGCACACACATACAGGGATGAGGAAATCTACTGGCCTCATTTCTAAGCTGCTAGGAGGCAGGAGGAGGCAGGAATGTTAACTATGTCTCTTAGCACATACTGCCTCAGCCTCTTGTGTGGCGGCTCTGCATCTGGTGACTCAGAGTTCAATACCATTGTCTTTCAGGTACCAAAGCTCCCACTGCATCAAGGAGCCATTGCTTGGTGGAGCCCCTATTTTACTAATCATGCTGCTGGGATTGAGTGTGGGGCCAGGTCTTTATTGACATGAATGATGCTGCCATTGAGTCCCAGTGAACAGAGTCTCAAGTTCTATCTTTCAAGGTTTACTGGTCCATTCTTATGCTGGATTTATAGGAGTCTCCTTGGAGCATGTCTAGGAAGACTTGGAGGTGTACGCATGTTGCCTGTTCCAAAAAGGAATGTGCATACCATCAGTTCTGGAGGAAAGGGCTGATTGCTGGGCTTCATTAGGAAGTAAGATTTTTAAAATGAAGGTTTTGGAGCATGAGAAACACCCGTGCGCTTTCAGAAAGTAACACACGGGGCTCCAGGCTGAGAGAACTCATTCCTGAAGGTTTGGTGCCACGCAGCACTGAGTGGAGCTTAGGCTGTCTTGAGACGCATGGGATTCTTGTAGCATTCCCGGGCGAGCCAGGGACATTTGGCTGAGCGTTAACCTCGCCAGTAGAACTGAAATAAAACTCTATTTAAGCCCTACAATGAAGGTATGTATCATTGTTCGAACTACAGTTTCGTCTGAACCCCAATGACACTGCCAGGGCTGCCACAGTGGGAAAATAATAAATAAGGTGAGAAAGAGAAGCCCCAAATAGGGGGCAAAGGGGCAATTTCTTTTTCAAATTGTCTAGCAGCTTAGAAATCAATTTGCTTTTCAAATTAGGAAGACATGCTGGGGGGGGGGAGATTTAAAGAACAAATGTAATTAATATGTGAAAAGATAGTAAAATATCATTAAATAAATCAGGATTCATAGGCCAATAAATAAAAAAGGCCTTTAAGGAATGTTGTTTTTTTTAAAGCACACAAACTTTTAAATAAAACTGTTATCCCTGGCTGAGTCTTTTTCCAATGGGGACTGACTTAGCAAACTGACTGGAGAACAACCATATGCTTTTAACTGCATATGTACTTTCTACCTGGAGTTTGTGCCTTCCTTCTTACATGATTGTTGTTTAAAGCCACAGCCCTTTGTTGAAGAATGGTATTGCCCCTGCAGTTTTTACAAGCACAGATGATATTCTAGGCAATGCAGTTTAATTTCTACCTTAAGATGGTTTTGAACTGATATGTGAGTTCGGTTTGACATCATTCCAGTTTCAATGGGCTTTGACGCACATTCTGCACAGCTCAGAGGAAAAGCTCTTTTTCATGAAATGTAGGTGGAAACTGGGCTAGCAACAGTATTATTTATTTGTTTTGTGGTAGTGCCAAGAGACCTCAATAAGAATCAGGGCCACATAGTGCAAGGCACTATATGCACATGTAATAAACTCAAAAGAGTTTATTACATGTTTGAGTTTGCCCTGATTGAACTAACCTAGTTATCTCCACACTGATTTATACCTGCCTCTGGAGATTTCCATTACTTGCATCTGAAGAAGTGAGGTTCTTACCCACGAAAGCTTATGCTCCCAGTACTTCTGTTAGTCTCAAAGGTGCCACAGGACCCTCTGTTGATTTAAACTCAAAAAAGTTTATAATCCATATGCATGATGAGAAACAAGAAGTAGATAAAACAAACAAATGAGGGAGGGAGGAAAGATAAGGTAACTGTTCTTGTGTTCTGTGATGACTAATTGTTTAAGGTGTTTATTCTGCGTCTGATTCCAACTGGCTTTATTGGAACAACAAGAGTTTCATTGTCTGCGAATTTCAGCCCTTAAAGTCACAGTTCCCACAACCATGAAACAATCATGTCTAATACAAGTAGCAGTCACAGCACACCAGCTTTCTAAGTCAACTGCATAACTCGTCTCTCTTCAACCACAGCTGAAACAGTTATCGCTAGCTTGGTTTCAAGTTCCTGGGCAGGGCCTATATTATTTATTTGTTTATTTACTTCCCTCTGGCTGAAATTACTTTTATGTCAGCTTCATTCCAAGGATCTTTTCTTCTTCCCCTTGTCATGCAATTCAGGCAGGGAAAACCCCTTGTAATCCTCACTGAATGGGCCTTTTTCAGTCTGTCTAAAAACAAGCCAAAATAGTGGAAAAGAAAATCACTCCCCAGACCTTTGGAAACTAAGCAATATAATTAAAATTAATATTATCTACTTGGACATATTCTTGGCAGGCATGTAATTTTGCCTAATAAAAATAAGTTATTCTATACACACACACACAAAAAGAAGAGCAGAAAGTCCCAAGGAACTTAATGGTGTGTACTTTAATTGTGTTCCATTAGTCTTTTTTCCTTCAGGTGATGCTAAGTGGCCTTAGTAGTAAAAGATTACAGTGACTAAGATTTTTACATTTCAATTAAGGGCTGTGATTAATTAATATGTTATCTTAGTATTAATGGACTGGCAGTTTGTGACAAGCTGAAGACATAATGGCTTCCACCATTACTTTTATGATAATATGTCAGCACTTTAATATTAATATTTCTCACATCACATCAGTGCTGCAGAAAATCACCTACTAAATAAGAAATGATTAGAAAAGGGTCTCTGGGGGAAGGACTTTCAGAAAAGAAAATACTCATTAAAGTATAAAGGAGAAAAGGGAGGAAACAGCTGGCAGGCCTCCAGGTTCCGTACTTTGTCTGCTGAAATTCCTGCTTGCAGCCACTGTTTCTCCATAAACTTGCCTAACTTGTGGAAGGAAGGTGATACAGATTTACTGTGACATTTTGGGGTTCACCCAGGCTAGTAATGGGTTCAGTCACTGTCTGACCTATAACCTTGGGATTCTTGTGACTGTGAAGCTTTGGTCCAGAGCTCTGACCCAACAGCCTACCAGCAGCCCACATGCCTTACCCTGGCTTTGCCCAACCTGGGTACTGCTTGAAGGCTGACCTTAGTGCCCATCCAGCCCTGAATTCACCCCCAAATCATCCTACTGCAGTGAGCAGTCCCTCTCCCTGGACCCTCATAGAGAAAGTGTTAGGTTGGCTGCCTTTACAGAGACAGAAAAATACTCTAAGCCTTCTAGAATCACACACTTTACTGAATTTACCCAGCGCTGATGATCAATAATGAATGCAAAACAAGTTTATTAACACGAGAACATAGATTAAGTGATACCAAGAAAAAAAGATAAAGGTAGAGCTGGTTATAAGCAAGTACAAGTGAAAATGTGCATCAAATTGAATCTAGCAAGATGCAGTCTTTGTTCAAGATGGTTTCTCTTATTCCCAGTCTCCTTTCCAGCTTTTTCTGGCAGGCGTGGCCAGGACCCATCACAGAGATCAAATCACTTGATTTCTTTGTTTCCTAAGGTGAAGGATAAACATGAAGTCTCTTTCTGTTCCTTATATCCCCAAAGGGATGTCTTTGTCCAGTCAGGAAGGCCCCTGAGGATTCTGTCTCCTCTCTCTCTCTCTGAGATGCAGGAGTCATGTTAATTCTCTCTCTCTCTCTCACCCAGCTCCCCCCACCCCCACCCCACCATTTTAGCTCAGTGGCTTTGTTTACCAATAATACATAAATTAAGGTAAACCCCGATTCCTCTGTCTAGGACAGAACAGTTTCTCTCTTTCACCTAGGCTAGGCTGTCTGGTCTCAAACATGTTCTAGTAACATCATACATAACTAATAATTTCACACAACATTAACATATGCATTTTACAGTAATATTAGTAACCAGAATGTTATTAGCTTTCATGTGATACCTCACAAGGCATATTTTGTACAAATATTATTGTGGTAGTGTATAGGGTGTGAATATAGGGATGCCTGGTCACAATCACTTAGTAACAAACCACATTGCATTAAATGTCCTTGAGACACTTGCTTCATCAAAAATACTCCCATTTATATTTTAGTAACATTGAGAAACGTACTAAAACGTACTGTTTTAATTGAGAATCTACATATTTGTATAAGTATCTTATTATTTATTAATAAATGGAATACTTCGCATAACCTTTTATACAAACCTGCTTGCTCTTTGTGCCTCCCCTTTGATTTATGGACTAACTCAACAGAACAAAAAAAACCCCATGTAGTATTACAGAGAGGAGCCCAGTGGAGGAGTAAATCAGCTAAATAGTGACCCTATTTCTAGGCAACTTCTGTTCATTACATAAGTTCAGTCACATTCAGCAAAAACCACTCAAGAAACTCAAGCACAGCCAAGTGAGTCACAACAAATCCTCTGAAGAAATTAGACTGGGCTTCTGTTTGTTTCTGGATCTTAGTGAAGTTCTGGTTAGAAACAACACTTCCTTTTATCCAACATGACTTATTTCTTTGGTTGCTTTTTGTCTTAGTGCTTGTC
Organism: Trachemys scripta elegans; assembly: GCF_013100865.1. Lineage (NCBI taxonomy): Eukaryota > Metazoa > Chordata > Testudines > Emydidae > Trachemys > Trachemys scripta. The sequence continues at coordinate 97,721,532 of NC_048300.1, forward strand.
TCCCTTGTCCTGCTCCTGCAATGAGTTCTGTACTGGCAGACACCCACTGAAGTCACTGAAGGATTGAGGTATTGGTCCCTGCCCCAAAGAGCTTACAGTCTCTCTCTTTCTCCATGTCTGTAAAACTTACCACAATGGGGCCCTGATCCTAACAGACCCCTTTGGTGTAATACAAATTTTAAAATAAAAATTAATCTATACTTCCCACAGTTCCTCTTTTCCCCCCTCACTGTGTGTTGAAGGTCAATCAATCTCTTACTAATGCACTTTTTTCTTAAATTGAATTTCATCCAAATGCACACAAGCATTTAACATAATAAGCAAGTCAGTCTGAACAAAGTAAGCATAGTACTTTAGTGGAAATAACATTGTCAGTCCTAGAAGTTTCCCAGATTTTGGCAGGAACAAATGGTCAGTGCCAAATTCGTGCTTGAAGTGTGTTATTTCATATTCTTCTTTCATCTTGACTTATTTTCCAATTTATAAGGTATCAGCCAGAAAATGATGGAACAGGAAAAATGACCATATGACGTAGAGGACCAACCATAAACCATATTTAATGGCTAGTAATCAGTTAAAACGACCAATCCATGAACAACTCATCCAGTCTAGTCAGTCATTGTGCATACTTAAAATTAACAAAAGCATTTTCAGAAATCAGGATTGCCTCATGAACCGCTGGTAAACAAAAACAAAGGAATTCAGCCAACTCAAATTGTAAGCAGGCAATTGACATTGACTTGGCACATAACATTTAAGATTTCTCTTGATAGAAGCCCAAAATGATGTGTCAGGTTTCTAGAACTACTTGTGATAATTCCCGCCTCTCTCATTTTGAATTATTTTAGTACAGAAAGTTGTAATTATAGCCAAAGCTTTTATGGCTAGTCTTGCAAGCTTCCTGAAGATTCCCTCCACCCCTACAGGTTTCTACAGAAAGTCCTGTAGGTATGGGTACTTTTTCAATAGAGATTTATTTGTAGTTTACAAAATCTGTCCACAATTACCTCTCCTGGGCTACTGGACTAACTAAAGGATTTAAGAAAGGCTTTTGTTTATTATGTTTAGGTAGTTAGTCGGAGAGTGTCTCTTTTCCAAAAAATGTACACCCTCTCTCAACAGCAAGACATTTACCAAAAAAAAAAAAAGTCTGTATTAAATTCCCAAGTGCCCACTTTCTTGTAGGCTGTATCCTGCCCATTAAATAAGGCTCTACAAGGAATTTCTTTTAAGAACTGTGCTTTTTGTCCCCCACAAAAATAGTTCAAACTATAAGGGTCCAATTCTGAAACGTTTATAGAAAACCAAACCACTGTTACAAAATCTTATTGTTATCCACTCCAGCATCTCAATGGTGAAACTGCACCCCTATTTTAGCTAATGTTACAAATTCTTCCTTCCTCCTTTGAATGTTGCTGGAATTTTCCTGAAATTCCTCTCACTCCCCACCCCCTGAAAAACTCAACTTTAAAACCAATGGTTATTTAAAAATGAAAAATTGTTAGATGTAAAAGATTTTTTTTTCAGTTTCTGGTATTATATTGAATACAGGTGGTTGAAACAAGGGCCTTGCATATAGATGCTCCTTAGCATAGCAAGGAAGAAAGAAAAAAATCAGCTTTGATGAAGGTGAGCTAATGCAAATGGGTGTAAACAAGGGTGTTTTTATAAATGAGTGAAGGTGCTGAATGCCAAGTAATGTTATCTCTAAATGACTAAACATCATGACTGGAGAAACAGAGGCCTTTGTTGGCTAAATTAATAATAATTTTTCCTGTGCTTTATATTCAGAAGTGTGATCCAAATTGTCACAAAAGGGACACCTTCTCACCTCAAGGGAGTCTATGATTCAGAAAACCAAAAAAACTCCAGCCTGTAATTTAGGTCCAGGATTGAGATACTCTTCCTCATGTTGGGAAGTAACTTTACACCACAAGTAGCCACATAGAAGCCAATGGGCTACAAAGAGAATAATAAATAAGAACAATCAATGAAAAACAGTATGGAAATTCAGCCCAATTACAATCACTCCATCTCTCTCTTTGAGAACTTCCATCTGAAATTACACTTTCTGGCAGAAAGAGATCCTCTTCCTGTTGGGGCATGCTCACTAGAAGAGAAGCTGAAATAGATGCTGATTATCCAGAATCAACAGGTTGATCCCGTCTGTTTATGACAAACAATCCAGGCAATTTACTAATGGGCCAAGGATGTTGTGTTCCCCAAAGTCAGATCTTAACTTAAGTCCCATGCCTGTATGATTACCACCTGTCACACTATCCATACTATTATCAAGAATTGTACAAGTGGAAGAATACTTTAATTCTATTTCTTGAAGAAAATATTTAAAGAGTATTCACTTAAGAGTTCGGCATGTATTTTTTAACCCATAGAGTTGCTTAAAGACTGGTTTTCAAAAGGCTGGTAAACAGAAATCAGGAGTCAAATTCAAGTTAAATCCCACAAAATCTGTTTTAGCTAAACCAGGGGTTCTCAAGTTAGGCATATTGACACCTAGAAGGACACAAGCAGGTGTCAAGGGGTCATTTCCAACCATCCCTTCTCATAGTCCAAAATGAAAGAAGAGTCACACCAGGATTTGGGTATGGAAAAAGGAGTCTCATTGTGGAAAAAGTTGAGAATCACTAGGACCTAAGTGATCTCCTTGGTTGGTCACCAGGAACATGAATAATGTTAAAGAATTAACATGAGAAACTCCTAATACAACATAAGATGTGTCATTATCCCCAGTTAAAATCAACTTCAGTACTACTGACCTTTGCCTGAGGCATGGCTTATGCTTTAACTTTAAATGATAAACTCTGCATGCTAGTGATGACACCTTTTTTGGGGGGTAACACCAACTGAAGAATTCAAAATGGAGCTTTCTGCACCTCCTTTCAGAGGGCCTGAATCTTCACTGCCTTGCACTTTGGGAAGTCACTTGCACCTCTGCAAAATTTCTGTAAAACATAACTATTCAGATTTGGTAGCATTTTTACACCTCTTTTTCGCTCACTGGGCACAGATGTAAATGATTACAAAATTGCAAGGCAGTGGAGAATCTGATCCCGTACATCTCAGGCAAGTCCACACTACAAAATTAAGTCTACGTAAGTTATTTTGACATACAGCCACTGTAGTAATTAAATTGATTTTTTTATGTTCACACTACATTCCTTCTGTTGGCAGAGCATGTCCTCAAAAGGAATGCTTCCACCGATTTAACTGTCAGTGTGGGGCATTGTGGGGCACTGACAGTCTGCGGAGCCCCACCGCGTGCGGCTGACAGCCCGGGCACCTTCTGTTCTAAAAGAAAGGACTCTAAAGTGCCTTTAAAGTTTTATTCTTAAACCTCCTCAGTCAGTTCAGTTCTGAGATATCATTCCAGTTCCACAACTGTTTAAAACATAGTTGGTCAAATAATTTAAAAAATTGGAGTTTAAAATGCAAAGATTTGGGCTTTAAGAGCACTAAAAATAAAGATGATTCATCATTAATTTGGCATAAATTGAATCTACATTTTTCTTTTTATTTACTATTCTTTGATGGATGAGTGTTGTAAAGGTAAGCAGCAGAGGACAAATTCTCCATTACAGTTAATGGACAGTATATGCAGACCATAGGTAGAGAGTGGGAATGTGTAGACAGCTAAAGAACTAATGAGTCAAAATAAATAATGAATAATCAAAAAATGTTCTCAGTTCTGAGACTAGCCAAGATTAAATGCAAATGGCATTAAAAGCTGGTAACAATCAATTATGCTTTTTAAATTCCCCTCCCATCCACCCCATAAGCCTATGTTGTACTTTGCAGGTCCTGGAATGATAAATGAAAATTCAGCTGAATGCTTTAATGGCTACCATCATTCTCTGAATGGCAGGCTCTGAACTGCATATTATGCAGCCCACAAAGATTTACTGGAAATCAACCATTAATATAAATGTACCCAAGATCCCAACAGTCTGGAGGGATGGTTCCTGGCATGTATCAACACACTGCAGCCCAGGTATATGGTGAGGTGATCTGCTTTTCAAAATGAGAAGTGGGCAGAACTGTTTCAGAGAAGTTTGGATACCTCCAAACACTAAAGTGTAACTCTTCTGCCTGGTGTCAGTCCCTAGGGCCCAGTTCAGCAACAGGTCTCAGGGACCTCTCTTCAAATAAATATAGTGTATGGCTCAAGGACCCACCTAAAATGTTATCCACTCCCAAGATTTAGGAATTTAAAAATATGGCATCCTTTCCAGGTGTCTCTTCTCCATTCACAAGTGCACAGGAGTCCTTGGGAATATGAAACCACAAACACCTTTTATCTGGGAAACACAAAATAACCATATACTTACATAAATATAAAAATAAGCAAATCCCAATATATCACAAGAATGGCTGACCCCACCGTCACAATTATTAGTTGTTCTGTTTATTGAGGCCTAGAACTCTTATGCACAAGAAAGTTCCCACCCACTTACAGACTCATTCACAAAGCCAAACAGACTAAGTGGTGGTCAGGTGTGTGTCAAGGGTGGCTTCTCTCCACTTGTCCTCTCCAGTCCAACATCAAAGCCCACACATGCATCTCTTTGGTCTGGCTCCACTAGCTCAGCTGCTGCCTACTCCAGATGAGGAACTTAACTCCTCCACCACTGGTCCAATCCACAAAGTAATCTGCACATAGGGTTCACAACCTATGGGAAGGAAACCCAGAGCAAAGAAGAACCCCTAAGGATCTTAGACAGAGTCCTCTGGTCTCCTCTGTTTCTGGCACAGAAGGCTGGGCTGGCTTGGCTCCATCAACTAGGGAGTCTGAGGTGGCTCCTCCCCATCAGGCTCAGAGGGAGGCCAATCTGCCTCACTACACTAACATTCAGTTCATAAAATGTGACATCTGCTGCTAATTTCCATCATCAGGTTCCTGTTTATGCTTAGAAAAGAAAATGAAGCTTGGCCCAAAAGAATGTAAGATTAAAAGCGAACTGGTATCAAAATCTCTGTGGACCAGTTGTCAAATGACCTTTAGTGTATCAATCACTCATGGAAATCTTAGAGTAATTTACAGTAATAGCATAGAATGTATTCTACCTCACAAATCTCTAAAAGCCCCAGATTCATTTAGATCTGCAAACCACTATATTCTCTTAGTGCTGGATATCTGATTGAGATCTCTAAACCACCAAGTTGTTTGGTTCTGGATATCTGTTCCCCCATTAAGAATTACTTCACTTAATTTTGTGCATCACTTTGGTACTTCATCAGAGCCGCTTGAGCTAAAAGGTGCTCAAGAGGTGCTTGAGCCAAATGGAGTGCTCACAACTCTGGAATTTATTTTCCTGACTGGTATGACAGCTCAAAATGGCTCACTTTTAGCTTGGTACAAGGCCTTTCTCTCAAGCTTTGGCCTAAATGAAGGGGGAAAGGGTATATGGTTATTTACTTTGCTTCTAAGAAAAATCTTTTTCTTTCTGCTTTCGGTTTAAAATAGTAAAGACCAAAGACTGTGTACATCTGTAGACTTAGGGAGAATGCTAATTCTTTTAAGTATACATAGCCAAATAGTAGATATCTTCATTCAAAAGAGCATCTCAATTTGCATGTGAAGTGGCATAACCACAAAACCCCAAATACAACCAAGGAATGGAAATGGAGTCAAGGCCCTGGTCTGGTGGCATAAAAGAGCTGTAACTGGCTCGATCTGGTCCCCCAGGAATGTAAGTTCTCCAGTTGGTGTAGAGTGTCAGGAATGACTCCGTACCCTCCCTCTCATAGACTCCGGTACAGGGTGTGTGTGACAGTATGGCTGGAGGGAGTGGAATGTGGCTGTGTAACAGCTATTCTCAGCTGCCAGATGGCCCCTTAGAGGCTGTTGCAGCCAAATGTAGTTTAGAGCAGCCCTGAGGTTGCTCCAAACTATGCCATGGCTGAAGCAAGAATCCGGGGCTGCGAGGATGACTTAAAGCAATCTTTGCCCTGCCCTCCTTGGATGGTACAGTAAGTGGATCCAGCTCCACTCATAAAATCAAGTGATAAGAGGTCTACCTGATTTGCATAAGAAAATGTTGCTTGCATGTATGTATTCCAGTTTATCTAAACATGCAAATGATTGCACACACAAAATTAGAGATCAAAGGTAGAGGACATACTGAACTCTCCTTGAAGACTTGATCCTCATCGTTAAGTGAGTGAATGTTTTTTACTGCACTGATATAAAGCAATACTGGAGGATGCCAGAAAATGGCATCGAGGTCTCTTTAGACCTAAAATGGTTAGAATGAAAGAAAGCAGAACCATGAAAGGAACAACTGCTGGAGCCAGTAGTAGTTAGTTGCAGCCTATAGTATAATAACCCTGCATCTGCTACGAAAGCTGAAACCTTCTAGCTGCAGCAAGCATCAAATACCCGTTTCCTGAATTAAGCTGCACACAGAGGGATGTCCAGGAAAGGATGGAAGAAAAGAAAAAGTCCACAGCTCAGCTAAGAAATATTTACCCCTCTGCTCTTTTCATTGCTTTCTTTCCATGTTTATCCTTCACATTATGGCAATGATGTTGTATGCTAATAGCCAACACCAGATGTATTCCTAGACAGATGTTTCTGAATGATTTTTCCAGCTACTGAATATCTAAGGTCTGATTCTCCATTGCCCTGCATATTGTGTGGCCATTTACTTATGTGCAGAGTGGGTATAAAATGCTACCACCATCACATGAGGGAATGAAGAATTCTGATTTGGTAGTATTTTACATCCACTTTGCACAGTTGTAAATACATGACTGCACAAAAGGCATGGCAGTGGAAAATCGAGTCCACTAAATTTGGTTGTTGGTGTTGTTTGTTTTTTGGAGATATAATTTTTTGGGCAGCATACAAGGAGGCTTGGGTTACCCCAGTATACTGGTACCTTGGCTATCAATGTAAGGATTTCAAACCCAGACCAAATTTAATCATAAGCCAAAGAGATGTACTGACAGCTTTAATATAATGGGAATTAGATACCCTATTGGGGGCATACTGAGATGTCGAGCTACTGAGATTGCACTGTAATTTTTTTTAAACTGACATATCCGTTAGCTGGCGTTCAGACTTATAGCCTTTGACAATAGATCAATATAAAGCATGAAAATTTTCAAAACTCCAGTATCTATTGCCTGTCTACCTTTATTTTTTTAATAAGCAGCTCGATTTCCCTTAAAGCTGTTAACAATCAAGAGAAACAAATTGTGTTGCCTTTGAAGTGCCTGAAAATGATCACTGGTATTAACATCTCCAAGATATGGACACTTTTAATACCATTTCCCAATTTGTGCCTGAAAGCTTAGTGAACAATGAAAGCCCACATTAATGAACGCAGCCTTTCAATTAAAAAAAAAAGAGTCCAAGTCTTTCTTTAGCGCTTCATAAATTATACTTGTTTCTTTGTCATTGCTTTCACACTCAGAGAGAATGTGAATATCTTGTGATAGTAAAGAAGGGGCAACATTAGACTGTAATCAGTATAAATGTAAGCGGACGACAAATTCTCGGCTGGGGGAGGTTGTAAGCAGAGTCAGGATGAGCTCTACCCTGACATCTAGTGGTGAATTGTGGAGAGTGTGGAAAAGAACTTCAAGGGCTGATCTTGTTTGCATAGACACACCCATCCCGCCTAGCATGAACCCAGGGCAGCCCAAAATGGTCACTTTGGCTGCTGTGTGATCCCCAGTTTCTCTGTTATTGGGGCAGGAGGAATAAAGTGTTGTTACCCTGATTATGTGAATCAAGGACAATGAAACTGTTTTATGATAGAGGGTGTCACCATCAACTAAGTAGCACTCGCTAGACAAGGGACATGGGTTCCAAAACCCAGTGAATTGAGAGAGGTTGGGGACAGGTATGTGTACCTGATAGTATGGGTCCCTTTTGAGGGCCTAGAACACCAATTGCACTGCCTTCTCTCTCCACTGTTGAATAACATAGCTAATTTTGATTCCATTAAGAGTCTAGCTAGATACTGCTGAGCTGAATTCACTTTAGGCCAATGGTGCACCAGCACTGGGGCTCCCCTACTACAAACTGAAATCACTAGAAGAGCTAAAATTACTGAGCTGAGGTCACTGAGTGCTGTGTTAACTAGTGGGGGAGCCTGAAGATATATTGCTAAGTGGCTGGCAGAGCAGAGCAGTTTGCGGGACGGTTGGAGTGGAATGTGGAGTGGAGCAGTTTGCAGGGACAGCTAGAGTGGTTCATGGGACGGCTGGTGGAGTGGAGCGGCTGGCAGTACGGAGCAGTTTGTGGGATGGTTGGAGTGGCCCACGTAACAGCGAGCGGAGCGAAGCAGTTTGCGGGGACAGCTGGAGCGGCTCATGGGACGGCTGGAGGAGCGGCTGGTGGAGCGAAGCCGTTCGTGGTGAAGGCTGCAGCAGAACTCCACGGAGAGGTGGGGCAGTCGGCCCCGGACCATGTAAGGTGCCCCCTAACACCCCGTGTGCGCGCCCCCCCATTTCCACCCAGGCTGCGGGGGGAGGGGATAAGACTCTGCAGATAAACTTTTGAACTCTGGGGCAGCACTGACCAGGGACAGAGACTTTTGGGTTGTTGGACTTTGGGGTGATTGGACTTAAGACCCTGAGGGGAAAAGGACAATGCCAAACTTACTTGGAGGTGGGTCTTTTGCTCATGGTTTGTGTTATGAATCCTGTTTGTGGTGTTTCCCCAACATAATGCCGCATCGTTTCCCTCTTTCGTTAAAAGACTTTTTGCTATACTCAGACTCTGTGCTTGCGAGAGGGGAAGTATTGTCTCCTAGAGGTGCCCGGGGGTGGTATGTAATTGTCCCAGGTCACTGGGTGGGGACTCGAGCCAGAGTTGCATTGCGTTATTAAAACGGAACCCCTAGATACTGAACCCGGCCCTGTTGCTGCCAACTCAGAGGGGCAGAAGGGTTACATAAAGATCATAGAAGATCCAGCAGTGAAGGTGCACTTCAAACTTCAACTAATCAATAGATGTGAAAAATTAAAGACATTGATGGATGACATCGAAGAACAATGGCAGTTTTTCAAAGAAGCAAGTGTGGATGCAGCCCAGATTACAGTGGGCACAAGAATATCTAAGAAAGAAAAATGGCTCCAAACAAACATATGGAGAATTGTGGAAGAGAGGAAAGAATTAAAGAAGAGAATTCAAGAAGAACAAGATAGCAGTAAAAAAGCTATTCTGCAAACAAAGACAAGGAAGTTAAAAGATCAGCCAGAACAGATAAGAGAGAATGGATGGAAAATAAAAAAAGAGAAGTTGACGAGGTATATAAGACAGGGGATTCTAAAAAGCTTTTTCTAGTGTCTAAACAACTGACATCACAATTCTTAAACGGCTGTGGCATTGTGCAGGCTTGATATGGTATTATTTAAATCACAGAGGCAGGACAGAGAATTTCCAGGCTGTGCTTAACCAGCCAGAGCCATTAACAACACATTGAGAGTTGTGAAGAAATAGCAGACTTGCCTACATCACTAGAACTAATTGCCTTTGAGGAAATAATAAGGGTATAAGCCATCTGAAGTGAGGTAAAGGACCAAGCTATGATAAGATAGATGTTGAAATGTTAAAGCTGGGGAGGAAGTGATGGTGAGTTACATATGCAGGTAATACAGAATGGTTTGTGGAAAGATCTGCCCTAAAGATTAGAAAAGAAGTGTTATTTGCAAAATCCCTAAAAATGGGGAACCAATTATTTGTGATAACTGGAGAGGTGTGACACTGCTATTGTTACTCAGGGTTTTCTGAACCCGAAACTATGGTAACTAGTCTTTGTGTTCCAGGCAGTATCAGGACATAAATCAATGGGGACACAGCTCCTCCATCTGATGAATGAAAGCACTCGTGTGTACCAATTACCAAAAATCTTTGTTTTATTGAGTCTACAGCACACATCCAAAATAGCAATAGTATACAACACCCCAGATATAGTTACCCAAAGTTTGAGATGGTGTTGAGTGGTCAGCAGCAGGTTTCCAGTGGCCTGCCTTCCTCCTAACCACTGGGGAGTCGGATGCCGGTCTCCTAGCTCCTCTCCAATTTCTTCTAAGCTTCTCCAAATTACACAATCTCTTTTATAATTTTCTCAAAACAAAGCACACAACTCACAATACCCTTAGTGGATTAACAATTTCCCTAGCAACAGCAAAAAATAACTCTACTTATCAGTACAGCAACTCCAAGCAAGAAACTCACAGACCCAGATACCCAGATCCAAGATCAGCTATCTACCTTCCCTTCCATTCACATGAATATGTCACTTTATCTATTCTTATTAGCAACACTGTGCAGCTGTTTTGTCTGCCTAAGCAAAGACCAAATCATTCCTGACTATGTAGTGTCCTCGCTTCCAGCTTACGGTGGCAGAGTACACAAAATGGCTGCAGTTATGTCAAGTCCAGATTACATCAGGTCCAGTTCTCTCATATCACTACCTCTGCCTGGAAAAGTGCTTCACATTCTCATTCTGAATAGGATGAAAACTGCTATTCAGAAAGTACTCAGGGAAGGACAGGCTGGATTTCAATCTGGTAGATCATATTCTGACCAGATTTTCACCTTGAGAAGACTTTTTGAGAAAGGCTTAAAATACCAGCAGAAGATGGTTTTTAACTTCCTTGATTTTACAAAAGCATTTGATAGTGTCCACAGAGAAGCCCTCTGGACAATCTTGAGACACTATGGAATTCCAGCAAAGACTGTCAATTTGATAAAAGCTTTATACGGCAAGTCTGTGTGCTGCATTAGGACAGCGAGTGGAGACACCGAAGAGTTTAAGATTGTTATTGGTGTAAAGCAAGGTTGAGTATTATCTCCCCCCTTCTCTTCTGAATTGCAATAGACAGTGTGATGAGAAGAGTGACAGCTGCTGCAGAGGACACTGGTATTATCTGGGCAAGAGCTAAGCTTTGAGATTTAGCTTTTGCAGATGATATAGTCATACTGGATACTTGAGCAAAAAAGCAGAAGTGGCCAAAGTGGGACTTCATTTCAGTACACAGAAGACTAAGATCATGGAGACAGGAGAGAATTCTGTCCATACTGGTGAATATCTTGATTGATGGAGAAGAGTATGAAATAGCTGCAGACTTCATCTATCTTGGAAATACAATAAATTCTAATGGCCAGCACATGAAAAAAAAAGTGAAGACAAGCATCAGCAGAGCCAGTGGATCATTTTCCCATTTGTCAAACATTTGGAAGAGTAAAAACATACATCTATACACTAAAATGAGATTGCACAACCCTATTGTCCTCCCAACACTATTTGACAGCTCAGAAATGTGGCAGATGGTGGAAGCACACAACAGAAAGCTGAATGCACTCCAACAGCATTGTTTAAGAATAATCGTGGGAATTCATTGGAGAGATCGTGTAACCAGTGTGAAAGTGTTGCGCTGCAAAGGTCAGCAGACTGCAGACTCAATAATCGGACAGAGACAGCTATTATGGTTTGGCCATGTCATCAGGCTACCACATAAAGGCAGCCCAAGGTGTCATACCCAATGGCCCCCTCCCCATAGGGAATCCCCCGGGAAGGTGGATCAGCACTGTATATTGCTAATGCTGTTGCAAGCATCGTAAAGCATTTTGGGGAGGGTCAAAGGTGTGTGAGTGGAGAGTTTCTTTGTAGGTCACAAGAGGCTGAAAGGGGGGGAGAAGAAAAAGAAAAGAGCAGAGAATGGGTAACTCAACGCTGCAGATAACAAGCTCAGTTCAAAGCTAAGACGCTGGCCACTGCCCAAGAACACCGATCGCAGCCAAAACTGGCTAACAGCCAAGAAAGACGGGGGCCTGAAAGTTGCTCAAGAGGCCGTGAAAAACCGACTACACAGACCTGCACCTGCAGGACAGCAAAACCAGCCGAGAGGAAAACAAAGCCCAGGTCTGCAGAGGCTGAAAACACAAACAAAACAACAAGAGTAGGAGCCAGCCAGGCATCCCTAAAGTTAGGATGTTTTGGGAAAAAGAAAAAGACCGTAGCAAGCATGTTTGGACTAGTACAAAAAGCACCAGGAATGGAGGATCCTGGATGAAACCACTCCCAAAGGAGCCCAGGACTTAAAATCCTCCTGAAAGCTAAAGCAATTCGGAGATTACAGCGGATCCCCCAGACAACCTAGGCCCAGGGCAAGAACTCCCATCCACCCCTCCCCCACTCTTCTTCTTACGTTACACCCAGGCCTGGCCAGCTGTGGGTCGGGCATGTGTAAGTATGAAAGTGGGTTAGGGCTTGGGGCTCTATTGCTTTCTTTCTTCCCCTGAGTGACGTGGGATTGTTCCCAGCACTCTCTGCTGTTATTTTATTATTTTATCAATAAAGCTTTAAAATTCAGACACGTGGTGTGCCTCGTCATCTCCTCCCCAGAAAGATCCTGTGGTCCCAACCTAACCAATTGTGGGCCCAGGCAGATGGTAAAAAATCTGTCACAAAGGTAGGTCTGAAACTGGATCCCAGCTGGAGGGAACAGAAAGCCCAGAGGACAAAATATGACCTGATCAAAAAGGATGTTGCCATTATGAAGATAACTTATGATGAAGTCCAACGTCTTGCTCTGGACAGGGAGCAATGGGAAAAATGGGTTGTCTCATTGCCACTAGGCACAGGAGATTTTAAAGCTAAAAAGCTCTATTAGGACTGAACAAATTAATCTCCATGAGCAATCAGGGTCTATTCAACAGCCTTGGCCAAGGGTCCAATAACTGAAGAATCTAAGTCTCTTCACTCCAGGTATGTTTACATTCACTGCCAAGACTAACAGAAATCACAAAGTGATACATCTCTTCACTCCATGGAAGTTTATACTATCGACGGACACAGCATGCTCAAAGAGAAAAGTCAATGAAAAAGTCTTTAGGAAACAGATTGATCTCACACCTTCACTCATTCACTCAAAAAGGAACACACATCTATTCTGTGTCTTTTTGACCAGTATGGAAATTAAACTATTCTGTCACTACCTAGAAGTGCTGCCATCATGTAAGGTTTAAGGCATACTGGTGGGTGGATGAAAGAAGCTTGCATTCCTGCTGCCCACACTGTATTCATTCCGTGGATGTTGTGACATTTTCACAAGCATTAAAATCAGTGCAAAAAATAGTATCTAATAGAACACTGTACCGCAGCATAGAAAATAATAGAAGTGGCATACATTAAATATGCCACACAGCCTACAGTGGTGACATATCTGCCGATTAGCTTGTTTACTATGGGTTAAAATTAATTCTCTGTAAAAGACTGTTCTTTGAACATAGTATTTTTCTTGAACTGCTTTTCATCATTTTAAGCCATGTAGATCCCACCATGAATTTGCTTTATCTCCTAACAGTTTAATGAATTGTGCCCTGGCACTGTTCTGTCATTTTGCCTTTTTGTGTGGGGTGGGAGTTGGGGGGAGGGAGGTTCTGTATGCCCTGCAGAGCATTATCATGGTTTTCAGTGGAAAACTGCAATCTAATCTTACATAGCAATAATCACGTTGAATTCCTGGCACTGTAATACCTACAGTGTTCATTTGCCTCATTTTTATGTTGATCTCAAGCTCATCCTCTTATAAAAAATGAAGAGATCAGCAAATATTCAAGATATTTTTATCAGCATTAAACAGTCATTGTATTCAATTTTCTCTTTCATTATGCATACCTCATTACCCATTTAATCCCAAACAAATACACTTATAGTTATTGTGAAGCGAGAGTTTATGGAGATCCTGAATTTCCTGTACCTATCTATGGAATGCATAATACATCAGGGAGGACTTACCAATGAGTGCTTTGTTCTATGGATAAATTACAAGTAGGGATGAGTCTATGCCTGAGCCCAGACCTGAACATTCCAAACCACTGGGAAATTCTTACTGGATGAGGATCCAAATTTTACATCTGGCCTCTCTGTACAATAGGTGAAATCAGAGGCCCATATCAGAACACCTGAAACTTTGGGAAAGTTGGAATCTAGATCCAGTTCTGAACTTTGCAGAAAGTGCCATTTTCTACTTGGATCCAATAGGCTCCAATTAAATTATCTCACTAAGAGGCTTAAATTAGGCATAAATGTTTTATTACGAGGGGCTTTAAAAACTCCCACTTGTTTTGCTCTTATTTTTTAAATCACATCGATTCAAAGGTTGAAATGTTAGAGAACTGAGAATCGATGAATAAGTTATGAAACACACTGAGGAGAAGAAAGTGCAGAAATACAAATCAGAATTCCAGCTCTAACTGTGAAGGACATTTCATGTTGCTCTCACCCTGTCTCTGCGGATATATTTTAAATAGGCCATCAACACAAGTTTTTCTTAAAAGACTGTTCCCTCCCCCTTTTATCATAACTAAGCATTGAGTTAATATTTTGAGTCCTGTGTTCAAATCCAATTTAAAAGGGTGGTTGCCCTGTCAGTTCTTTGAGTCTCATTTGTTTAAAAAAATGGCCCTCCCTTGAAGAAAGGCAGGCAGGGGGGCTAGGGACCAGCAATTAGGGATTTGCATCTCTAGGTGGATGCAGTTGGGATAGTCACCCTCCCAAATGCCAGAGTTGCGGAGAAGGAACAGGGAGAAGTACAGTTGGTTTCATTGCCTCTGCAAAATGACTACTTGGGTCTGATCTCCTCCACAACCTTCTTCATTATAAGCAGGACTGCCACCATTATTCTTCTCAATGCTCAGAAAGCCTTTTGAACTACCAAGAGCAGGTGAGGAAACTGGAGCTGTTTTAGGTCAGTCCCTCTCTACCCTTTCTGGATCTGGGTGAGCTGTGGTATTGCCATCCCTGAAGAATTCAAAATCACGAGCCTGGTCCCAAAATTAAGAATTAGCTGGGATTTTAAAATAAATAAATAAATTTGGGACCCTTTTTCTTTGCCTTTTAGCACTGGCGCATTTGGAGTTTACATGTGCAAGTTTTTCCTTACAACAGTGATGCTAGAAACTTACATTTATATAGAAAGCAGAGCTTCTCAGCTAATCACAGATACGCAAGAGCTGGGGATTAAAGAAATACATCAAATATCATGAGAGTCACAATAAACACATGAGAGTTAGCAACTCTGGCGCTTAATCCTTTGCTCTGGGTTAGGCCGAGGAGTGAGCTGCATTTCCGCAACCCTCCAGGATATTATGTAAAAGGTTGTCATGTCAGGGAGCACTGAGCAGGTAGCCTAGCAGCAGCTCTATTACAAAATCGAGTTTGTAGAGCAGATCAGAACACAAGGAGCTTGTTTTTGCAGGCAGTGACATTGGCTCTTCCTGCTCCCCTGCATCTGTGGAATTTGGGGATAGTGCTGCTCCCCCGCAGCTCTCTCTGCCCCTAGCCAGAAAGATCTCTCTGGAGAAGAGCCATTATTTGCTTTCCTACCTGCCTACCTCTGTAGTGAGCCTGTCCTGCCCCCCAATTACTAATGTGACTTGGAATGAAGCATAGCTTGGATACTGTTCCCGATCTCCAGCTGCCTGTAGGAATTCCTGGTGCTATTCCTCTGCCTGATAGTTGCTAAAGAATGTCAGTCTTCATCAGCCACGCTACATTCTCCAGCCTTCCTCCGTGCTGTAGTCATGAGGGCTTAGGATACAGCAACTCTTTAAGGTCATAAGTGAAAATGTATTTGATTGTTCCGCTGTGACGTTCCCCTCTGGTGTTATCTGGACTGATGATCTGCTAGGTCACTGTAATCCTTGACTCTGGGAGCCAGTCTTACCCTGCTCTGCTGTGAGAACTGCTGAGAGGAATTATTTCAGCTCAGTACTAATGTGGACACGAGAACGAATGGATATAAACTGGCCGTGGGGAAGTTTAGGCTTGAAATTAGACGAAGGTTTCTGACCGTCAAAGGGGTGAAATATTGGAACAGCCTTCAGAGGGAAACGGTGGGGGCGAAGGACCTTCTGGTTTTAAGATTAAGCTAGATAAGTTTATGGAGGGAATGGTTTAATGGGATAACATGATTTTAGTCAAATAAACAGCGTGCCATCGCTGGTAAATAGTATCAATGGCCAATGAGGGTCTGGCTGGAGAATCTTGCCTACATGCTCGGGGTTCTACTGATCGCCATATTTGGGGTCGGGAAGGAATTTTCCTCCAGGGTAGATTAGCAGAGGCCCTGGAGGTTTTTCGCCTTCCTCCGCAGCATGGGGCAGGGGTCACTAGCTGGAGGATTCTCTGCTACTTGAAGTCTCTAAACCACAGGATTTGGGGACTTCAACAGCAGAGTCAAGGGAAAGGGTTGGGACGGCTTTGTGGCCTGCATCATGCGGGAGGTCAGACTAGATGATCATAATGGTCCCTTCTGACCTTAAAGTCTATGAGTCTATGAGTTTGTCAATTTAACAGTGAAAATGATATGCACTAGGCTTGTTATCCCAAGGGGGGTCTCTGACATGCTCCAAACCAAACACACTGCTTCAGGTAGAATAAACAAACAGATTTATTAACTACAAAGATAGATTTTAAGTAATTATAAGTCAAAGCACAACAAGTCGGATTTGGTCAAATGAAATAAAAGTAAAACGCATTCTAAGCTGATCTTAACACTTTCAATGCCCTTACAGATTTAGATGCTTCTCACCACAGACTGGCTGGTTGCCCTTCATCCAGGCTTTCCCCTTCGATATGCGGTTTAGTCGCTTGGTAGTGATGTCTGTAGATGTAGGTGGGGGAGAGAGAGAGAGAGAAAGAGAGAGCATGGCAAATGATTCTCCCTTTTATCATGTCCTTTCTTCCCTTTTGGCTTTGCCCCCACCTTCAGAGTCAGGTGAGCATTACCTCATTGCAGTCCCAAACTGACCAAAAGAAGTGGGGTGACTCACTCAAGTGTCCAACAGATCCTTTGTTGCTGCCTAGGCCAGTGTCCTTTGTTCCTGTGAGGCTGGGCTGGTTTTGTCCCATACCTGCCCTGATGAGGTGTGAACTGCTCCTCTGCTCTTGGAGAGTTTTGCCTGGGCCTCTGCTCCTGGAGAGTTTTTGCCTGGGCTTGCTTTAAGCCATGAGGACAAATTTTCAGCCTCATAACTATATACATGAAATTACAACCTATAACATTACTATAACAACAATTACTATAACATTACCATAACAACAATGCTCAGTACATCATGAGCCTTCCGAAGACACCCGACATGACAAACTTTGAATAAAAGATATAATATGATTGTGTGCTAAGGATAAACATGGGGGTGTTGGATGTTCCCCGAGGTAAAGATCACACCCACCCTATAATATATAATAAATAATATAATAAACACAGACACAACACACTGCTCCAGAGAGGCAAAGGACTGCAGTAATGGACTCCACTGCACTGAGAGTTGTAGGGGGTCAAAACTTGTAAAGTATTTGCTCAAATATTATGTATGGTTCCAGCCAATGCTCTCACAATCGCTCTCTTTCCTGAGCAAGAAATTCACTGACACATTTTCATAAAGAAAAAAACAGTCAGCTGTAAGAAGTAATTTGTCATGGAATCATCACAGCTCCCCAGCTGCAGTTTAAATGTCTCACTTTGAGAGAGGAAAAAAAGCAGCAGCAGCAGTCAGGCTATGAACCCAACATTACTTAAAAGATCGTCCCTTTTTAATCTTAATTACAGCATGTTGATATTTCTATGCATCAGCAAGAAAGTACACAAAAAGATTCATGGCCATTAGCATGTTTCCCACTTCACCAAAGTAACTTATGTTTCAAAACCAAAGCTCATCTTCATTCACAAGTGATACCACAGCAAACAAACATTAAATAAATGTATTGATTGGAAACATTTTACATCAGTTAGTTTCTCTAATAGAGGAATCATTTAAGAACCCTTTACTAGATGCCCAAAAAGCCAAAATCGAGAAACCAACCTGGTTTAGAGGGGAAGTGAAGACAGCTATTAAAAAAATAATATATAACAAATGGAAGAAAGTGGAAGATGATAGTAATGAATATAAATCAGAAGCTAGGGATTGTAGAAAATTGCAAGGGACACAATAAGAACTCTATAGCCAGTGGAGTTAAGGACAATAAGGAGGTTTAAAAAATATATTAGGAACAAAAAGAATCCTGACAATGGTATTGTTCCAGTGCTAGATGGAAATGGTAGAATTATCAAGAATAATGCAGAAGTATTCAATAAATATTTTTGTTCTGTATTTAGGGAAAAACATGAGAGAGTTATCATACGGTGACGACAACACTCTTTCCATTCTGCTCGTATCTCTGGGGGATGTTAAACAGAAACTACTAAAGTTACACATCTTTTAAATCAGGAGGTCCAGTTAACTTGCATCCAAGAGCTTTAAAAGAGCTGGCTGAGGAGCTTGCTGGACCATTATTGCTGGTTTTCAATCAGTCTTGGAGCACTGTGGAAAATCCAGAAGACTGGAAGAAAACAAATGTGCCAATTTTTAAAAGAGTAAATGGGATTACCTAGGTAATTATAGGCCGGTAAACCTGACATTGATCTCAGCAAGATAAAATGGAGTAGCTGATATGGAACTCAATTAATAAAGAATTAAAGGAGGGTAACTTGATTACAGCCTACAACTATCTATGTGGGGAACAAATATTTAATAATGGGCTCTTCAGTCTAGCAGAGAAAGTTATTACATGACAATGTCTGGAATGTGAAGCTGGATGAATTCTTACTGGCAATAAGGTATACATTTTTTACGGTCACAGTAATTAACCGTTGGAACAATTTACCAAAGGTCATGGTGGATTCTCCACTGACACTTTTTAAATTACAATTGGATACTTTTCTAAAAAAGATATGCACTAGGGATTATTATGGGGAAGTTCTGTGTGTTGTACAGGAGGTCAGACTAGGTGATCAGAATGGTACCTTCTGGCCTTGGACGCTATGAACCTATGAAAATGAGTATTTTATAAAATGTGTATGGTTTTCCAATTAGGGGACAAACTTTTCCAATGCTGTATGTCAGCTAGCAAAAGACAAGTCTCAAAAAGTTGAGTTCTGTTCTGATAAGCACCCAGAATTTTGGATCCTTACCTTTCTCTAGGTGTTTTTAACCATCCTATAGAATTTCATAGTGTGGATATAATTCTTTATTAAAATCAATAGGCTGTCTAAAAAATTCTATAGAATAGTTAGGTTGTATTATATTCTAGAGGACTTTTCCATAATGGTTGTAGTTTGACCAACTAATTCTCCCATCCCTCAAATTAAAATGTCAGGTTTTGTGAGGAAATATAAATGACATACAAAGGAAATCGCTAAAAATGTCCTGTCTCCCTGATGGGATCACATACAACCTGTGCTGGCAAAGCTAGTCACTCAGTGCTCAATGGAGGTGTACGCAGCCATCTGGCCACAGTGTTTTTTTAAAGCTATTTTTACATGATTACTTCAAATAATGACTCACATCTCCTAAAAGTGAACATCAGTTAGAAAAAGAAAAAACCTCCCAGCAGATTTAGCAGCATATCACAAATTACTAATGAGGAACCAAAAATTGCCAAGGAGAATGGTCCCATCTCAGATGTCACTTTTGATAAATAGCTTTACGTAAAGATGCCTGCAACAGGAACCTCCTGTCTCAGTGAAAACTTCGTTTCTGTGATAACCCAAGCCCTTGATTCCCTTGTAATGAACTAAGAAGCTGATTTCAAATTCTTCACAAAAGACAGTGTCACTGTTTCATACCCAAATTTCCCCCTCACTTCATTGTTCAAATATGGATATTTTGCATCAGATTCTCAGCTGGTGTCAATCAATGTAGCTTCATGACAGTCAGCGGAGCTATGACAATTTATACCAACTGAAGATGTGATCCTTTGTTTGTAAATTGTAGGCTGTTTGGAGCAGGGATTACATTATCTTCTGTGTTTGAAAAACACTCGCATGTTTTGGGTACTACCGCAATATACATTAATCATCATCATCATGGGAATAAATTTTGGAGAGTAGCTTTTCCCCTTTTTATGCCTAAAGATCTTGTACATTGTGAAGAATATTTGTTTAAAAAAATCCCCATGATGTAATACTAATGGATAATAATAATAAATACCATTACAACAACAAAACCAGTAGTGATTTACTAAAAGCTGCATCCATTCCCCTAAGTGTTTTTAAAACACTCTTTGTGGGAGCTAAAGAAAATCGATTGTTTCCCCTGTGGAATACAGAGAACAATAAAACATGTTTATTTCAGGTTAATAAAACCAGAATTGTGAAGCCTCCCATCTTGCGTGCTTGAGAATGGAGACTGAAGACCCCGGATGACAAGTCAGCATACCTCACCAAGAGTCTGGCTGTGGTCACACTTACAAGAGTTTTATATCAGTGTAACTCCATTGACTATAAGACTTACTCCTGATTAATACTAGTGCAAGAGAGATAAGAAACCTGAACTATTATAGCATAGGGAGTCATCAGTGGCAGCCAGATGGTTGGTGTTTGTGTATAACTAAGTGGTAATCAGAAAGATTGCTGTTACTTAGACTAGTTTCCATATCTATTCAGAAGTTAATCCGGACATGGTTGCAGTGATGACCCAGTTTAGTCATCAAAAGAGATTGTTTCTTGCATATCAGCATATCACAAGACAATTTACCATGAGCAGAGCCCCCATAATAATTCTGCTTAGGTTGTAAAGATAAATCAAGCATTATCAGACTGACATGGTCACCATCCAGAGGTTATGGATCAGATAAATACACATTAAAAGGGATAGCATGTTGACCCATAAAATGTTTGGTGGCCTCTGAGAAATGAGCTATTTGTCACAAATCTTTTCACAGTGGATAGGTGCCTGCAGCATAAAAAAAACCCTCCACCAACCTAAATAGTGCCCTTATAGCCAGTCTCAGCAGGAAGGCCAAGGACTTGCCTGGCATAAAGATTGAACTATCACATCTAGAAGGCCAGGATGGAGGCAGACAGCTAGTGTAGTTGGAAGAGCTTGCTCTGCCAGTCCTTTAAATGTACCTATTTTGTTGATAAACAGGGAATTTCTGTCTCCAGAATTGTCAATCTCACATTTTCACCAGGTACTAGATTTACACCATAAATATTAAAGAAAAAATTAAAAAGTTTCAGAAATCATTACATTACAGTCTGAAGGTCTTTACCAAAGAAACGAGGTACAACAATCCACTCTTCTACCTGCTTTTATGATAGTACTGAGGTAAAATTACCTTTTGATGGAAGAGGGGCTTTTTATTAAATTGTAAATACACGACGCAACAAACACGTGTGACAATGAATTAAGAGAGAAAACAGATGAGGAGAAGAGGAAAGATTTTTCATGAATTGTGGGATTCTTATTTCCAGTTAGTCCGTAGAAAGATAAAGCTTAGTAAACGTAAAACTAATACTAAGGATGGCAAAGAGAAAACTAAATATAGCTGGATTGTTAAGAGTGTTAGGAAGGTCTGTATAGATGCATAGATTATACACCAACAATTAACATTCAAACTAAACACACAAAAAATGCTTATACTCTACAATCAGTTCAATTCAGTCTTTAACTCCCCGCCCAATCTCTGAACAAAGAAGAGCAATGATTTCAAAAGACCTAAAGAGGAGGTAGATGGAGGAGAAAGACTCCACGAGACAATCAACATAAGATAATTTAATAGCAGTGTAGTCACACACTTCATGACTAAAGACTATTAGGAGGCTTCAGCCTGAGCCCGAACATCTACACCACAATTTTACAGCCTTGCAGCCCAAGCCCCATGAGCCCAAGTCAGCTGCCACAGGCCATCTGCAGGTGTTTAATTGCAGTGTAGACATACCCTAATTAATCTAACTGGATTTTGAGAAACAAAAGGGAGGGAAAATTCTAGAAATGGTGGATCCTTTTGTATCAGCAATTCCATTTAATTAATTTAAAACTGAAATTAAACTTTTTCAATGTATTTAGGAAAATCAGACTGAAGAGTTTTTTGCACTATTAATCCATGTGGTCAGGACAAAGAAGTTGATAGCTCCCTCAGAGAGAGGGAAAGATTATAGTGTCTGCAAAGTCAAGTTTTCCCTGCAATGAACTCATACCCTTCAATTGAGACATACAACGGATTAACCTATAGTTCTAGAAAATATGGTAATAAAGGAAATTGGACTAATTTAAAAAGATATTCTCTTAGTGTGAGAAGGCATTTCAGATTACCTAAGTAAGGCTGAAGATGTCAGTTTTACCAAAAGACAGAGGAGGAGATTGTTAGTCTTTTTAGGAATTAAATAGAGAGTCACATAACATGTGAAGATATGTGACAACTTGACAGTAATTTCAATAGACTGAAGTGTGAACCCAATTATCCCAAACGAATGAAAAATGCTCCTATAAATAATAGTTAACATATAAAAATAATACCATATGTGTACTAGAGGCTTTATAGGCAAATAAAAGGACCAAATCCCTAATTTAGACTAAAGAGAGCAATAAATAACGATGAACAAGTATGGGGGTGGGGAAAGAATCAAGAGGACATGAGATATTACGGAGTGATCATGAGATACGTTTCTGTTGCATATACTTCATCTTTCAAGCTTCTTGATTCAACAGCAATCGAAGGCTTGTCAAAATTCTTGCTGTGACTGGGGTCCTAGTGGGGAGCCAGCTATGATCACTCAATTAGGGTGAACTGCAAAGAATGGGACAATCGCCATAAAGCTGGTGGATATTCCACTACTTAGATTCACCAAACCAGCATAAAACAGCTTCTTTATTACTGTATTTTCTGGCGTATAAGACTACTTTTTAACCCAGGAAAATCTTCTCAAAAGTCGGGGGTCGTCTTATACGCCGGGTGTCGTCTTATAGGGCGGGTGCTGAAACTTCCGAGCCGGACTGGAGAATCTGCGGTTGCCGCATATGGTGGGGGGAGCTCAAAAACGGCCGCGGACGCATCCCCGCCCGATGACGAGGTGAGGGGGTGCCTCACCGGGAAGGTGTAAGTGAAGGGCGGAGCAAGCTGCAGGCGTCCGGGACGCCCGGGGTATAGAAAAAAGAGAGAGCGGCGCTGTGCCCAGAAAAACACGCCTCTTTCACCCGTCTGGCCCGCCCTTGTATCCTATTACCGTACCTTCTTCTCTGCCTCTCAGATCTCGCTCCTGAGGACTGCAGTGAAGCGGCGCAGGCGCGCATGTGCGAGATCTGAGAGGCAGAGAAGGAGGTAATAGGATACAAGGGCGGGCCAGACGGGTGAAAGAGGCGTGTTTGCGCTACCGCTCTGATAGTCTTGGATACAGGGAGGGCTGGGCAGGCAGGGAGAGCTGACCAATCCAAGCAGGCTTTGTATACAACAACCAGCCAATCGCCGGTAAGGTACATCGCTTGCCGTGATTGGCTGGTTGTTGTATACTGGGTACCACATACAGTACAGCACCAGTATCTGTACCTGTTCATACAGTATAGCACCAGTACATACAGTACAGTATACAAATGTCCAACAGTCAAAACCCCATCATGGCTCCACCAGCAAGAAGAAAGAAATATGAAGCCAGTTTCAACCTTAAAGTTGTAAACTTTGCCATGGAACATAATAACTGCGCTGCTGCAAGACAATATGGAGTAACAGAAAAGATGGTTCGGGACTGGAAAGCAAATGAAAAAGCATTAAAGAGTATGCCAAGGGGTAAGTGTGCATTAAGAAGAGGCACTCCACATTGGCCAGAACTCAAAAAACATGTAGCAGACATGGTGAATGAGCATCGCCAAAACGGTTATGCAGTGACACGAAATAAAATACATTTGTTTGCACTTCAGTGGGCCAAATCTAACCCAGATCACAGCAACAGATTTAAGGCCACTGTATCCTGGTGTACTAGATTCATAGGAAGGCATAATATGGTACTGAGGCAAAAGATGAAAATTGCCCCAAAATTACCTGCAGATCTTGATAGCAAAGTAAATAGTTTCCATCGATACGTAATACAACAGCGCACTAAACATGGCTATGCGTTAAGTAGTATTGGAAATATGGATGAAACTCCAATGAATTTTGATATGGTTGGAAATAAAACTGTCCATCAAAAAGGTGAAAAAACAATTTTAATTAAAACAACAGGACATGAGAAGTCCAGTTTTACAGTGGTACTAGGATGCACAGCTGATGGCGCCAAACTGAGACCAATGATTATTTTTAAAAGAAAAACAATGCCGAAATTCAAGTTCCCTGTTGGTTGTTTTGTACATGTGAATGAAAAAGGCTGGATGGATGAAGAAGGGGTAAAGCTATGGCTTGATAATGTATGGAGCAGGCGACCAGGTGGACTTATTCAAAAATGTAGTCTACTGGTGTGGGATATGTTCAGGGCTCATTTAACTCCCAGCACCAAGCAAATGCTTGCAAGACTAAACACAGATGCGGCAGTTATTCCTGCAGGATTGACATCGTTGGTACAGCCACTGGATGTGTGCCTAAACAAGCCATTTAAAGATCGCATTCAAGAACAGTGGAATGAATGGATGGTTAGCGGCGAAAAGTCATTCACAAAAGGAGGAAACATGCGTGCTCCACAGTTGGATGTTTTGTGCAAGTTTGTCATAAAAGCCTGGAATGATATTGATGCAGAAACAGTAATCAAGTCTTTCAAGAAGTGTGGCATATCAAATTCATTAGATGGTATGGAGGACGACTACTTGTGGCAAGATGAAGAGGAAGCCGAAGCTGAGACCACACCATCTGATACGGAATTCGATCCATACGATGACTGCCTTACAAATGTATCACAAGATGTCATTGATGTACTTATGATATCAGATGACGAACAGGAGGATTTTGAAGGCTTTTAAAGGGAAACTGTCACGCCAGCAAAACCTGTAAAAATACCGTAGCTTGCAGTTATGATGGGCGTTGCTAACTCGCCAGGGACTTGCTCTCTCTCTCTTGTTTGTTATCTTCCTCCTATCATCATCAGTTCCAGTTTGGTTGACAGCTTAGAAAACAAACAGCATGGCAGCTCCCATGGGTTTATTGTCTTATCCTTCCTTTCAGCTTTAGAGTGAATTAGGAAAAGTTTAATCCACTTGCACTGTTTTATTTTTACATGTTTGATGACAAACAGCCTTATGTTTATAAGTGACAGTTTTCCTGCTAAGTACCTGCATGTCATAAGCATTTGAATTAAAATTACCATATTGAAATCAAATCTGATGTTTTTTTAATTTTTTTTTGGTGTGCGTTGGAAGAGGGGTAGTCTTATACGGCGAGTATATCCCAAACTCTATATTTTAACTGGAAAAGTTGGGGGTCATCTTATACGCCCAGTCGTCTTATACGCCGGAAAATACGGTACTTTACTGGTTACTCAGAAGTCCAAACAACACAATTCCCTTAAAGCAATCCAGCCTCAGGCCTCCATGTCAGCCTACCCACGTCAAATATGATGAAAATTTCTGTAAATCTTATCATATAAAAGTAAAGGTTCTACCAATGCCAAAGGATCGGACACAATACCTCCCAGGTTAATGAATGTTTCAGATCTTACCCAAATACACGCTACAGCCCGTTCTTATTAACTAAACTAAAATGTATTACAAAACAAAAGAGAGTATGGTTAAAAGATCAATATACATACAGACATGAGTACAATCCATTGAGGCTCAGATTCATAGCAGAGATGGTGAGCTTTGTAGTTGCAAAGAGTTCCTTTAGAATTCAGTTCATAGGTTATAGTCCAATGTCCAAGTATCATATTCTCCGTGTACCAGCATAACTGGAACCTCAGTCTTGCGACTCAAACTTCCCCTGATGAAGCCTAAGCAGATCTGAGATGACAGAATCAGGACTCAAGGATCTTTTACACAATTTCATGTCTTTTGACAAGTTGGGGTTCAAAAGGTAATTAGTATGACTTTGAAGGAGGTCCATCACCGGTACTTAGCTATAGAAGTAACATAAGGCAATTTGCTTGTTCCTCCACCATTCACAGATTATTTGCTATACATTTCAAAGAGAGATGAATACAGAGATATCCTGTGTTTACAATTCATTTTAATGCTAGGATGTTCTTTTGACCTCTGAATTAACAGACTACAGCATAGACAGGGACTGTTGATTACATTGTCGACCCTACTCATACATATGTAAATACACAAAAACACAAACATTATCTCCCCATATGTCTTTTGAGGGTTATTTATTTTGCAGGATGTTTAACCCTTTCTGGCCATTCGCCACACTTGCAAAGGGTTTTGAAGGCGGTAGGAGAAATTGCATGCCATACAGGACCAGGGAGGATGTTCCAGGCATAGAAGGCAGCATGAAAAATAGCATACAGTGCTGATACAAAACTGCAAACTGTACCAAGTTAATAAAGCTTGGTTGGGCCCATTTACTTATCAGGGTCCCAACACCTTGCCTGCGCCTTCATAGATGCGGGAATAAGGGGTGTTGGGGGGTGCTGCCAAACCCCTTGGCTTGAAGTGGTTTCCATTATATACAGAGTTTACAGTTTGGTTCAATGCCTCTCAGCATCCCACTATATAGATTGTTCCAGCACCCCGCCTTCTACTGCAATGAAAGGGAATTCACTGACACTGAAGGCCCGATAACCTCCGGCAGTCATATTGTAGCCTAGCAATTCTTGTAGTATGATATACTCAGATTATGCGGGAAAGACACAAGGGCCTCACAGCATATCAGGATTGAGGCCAAAAGTCAGTTTGGTGGCCCAAATTAGGGCAGAACCTAAACCACAATGTGAAATCATACAAGTCTTTCAGAGTAAGCAGAAAGACACAACTCAAAGAACTTTGACAATTCTATAGAGCATGTAGCCAGACAGAGGGGTGCTGGGGACAGTTCTATGCAGAAGATCTAAACTGAATCAGAGAGAGAGGCAGAAAGAGGCAGTATATCTTCACAAATAATGATGTTTTCTAGAGCTGGTCAAAAATTGGAAAGGAATGTTGCAAAAATAATTTAAATTTCTAAAGTTGTTTCAATTTCTCAGGGTTCAAAACAGAATGATTTTCAGTTTCATGCAAAATACATTTTTTGATATTTCACAATTTTGAATTTAAAATTTTTTCAAATGTCATTGTTTTTCTTTTTTCTTCTTTTTCCCACTGAATTCAATAGAAAGAATGATGTCCAGAGGTTTGTTTTTCACTTTTTTTCCCCTACTCTAACTTTTCAAAAGTTAAAGAAATTTTGGAAAGTTAGAGTGGCAAAAGGAAAAATTAAAATTGGGAAATGAGAAATAACCTGGGGATCATTCATTTTGCTATATTTGTGGGTTGGGGGTTCCAAAACAAGACACACATTTTGAAATTTTCTATTTCAACCAAAGAAAACCCAGAAAACTTCTGGAAAAAAACAACAAAGCTTTTTGAAAAAGATTTTGGTTTTGAAAAAGGTAATTTTCCTTTATAAATAATAAACTGAATGAAAGATTTCAGCCAGCTCTACTGTTCTCTTTATTCTAATAAAGTTCCTTTTTCAGTGTTAAAAGAAAAACTATTTGTGATTCTCTATCACAGTCATATAACCAGCTATTCCCGTGAATTAAAAATAATTATCTGTCTAACATCAATGGTTATGTGTGTGTTTTCTTTAAAAAATACACAGTATAAATTATTTACATATAGTTTTCCAGATAAATGTCCCATGATCTAAATACAGGGTTTAAAAAAACCCTCCTGTAAATCCCTTATATTTGTAAGTGTCTTGTAATTTTCAATATCTTACTAATGCATTCAGAAAACAATATGGGAGCCCTCCAGTGGGTAATTTAACACTAGTATGTTTGCATGATTTCTTACCAAAAACTATTTCATTTATTGAATAAAGTGCCTCATATTTCAAAGCCATTGAGTTCAAATCCTATAAGGGTTGTAATTTTTATGAAATATTAATCAGACATTTTCTCTCAGAATTAAATTACTAAAAATTATACCATTAATGAGTTTTATCTTTCAAGTAATATTTGCCACCTAAATTTGGTTTATTGTTATTAGCTGTTCCCTAAGGCAGCTTTTAGAATTAACTAAAAGAGCCCTAAAAACACGTTTTTTTAGCGTTTTTTTTTAAATTGTATTATTAAAATATTGATATGGTCAGAAAGAGGTCATGTAAAAATGGCATCTTCTTACTTAGCAGATTGGCTCCAAAGATGTATCTTATTACTATACAAATGGCTAGAAATCTGGCTAGATTGTCAGGCTCAACGGGTAGTGATCAACGGCTCGATGTCTAGCTGGCAGCTGGTATCAAGCGGAGTGCCCCAGGGGTCAGTCCTGGGGCCGGTTTTGTTCAACATCTTTGTTAATGATCTGGATGATGGAATTAATTGCACCCTCAGCAAGTTCACAGATGACACTAAAATGGGGGGAGAGGTAGATATGCTGGAGGGTAGGGATAGGGTCCAGAGTGACCTAGACAAATTGGATGTCAGAGTCCTGCACTTAGGACGGAAGAATCCCATGCACCGCTACAGGCTGGGGACCGACTGGCTAAGCAACAGTTCTGCAGAAAAGGACCTGGGGATTACAGTGGACGAGAAGTTGGATATAAGTCAGCAGTGTGCCCTCGTTGCCAAGAAGGCCAATGGCATATTAGGCTGTATTAGTAGGAACATTGCCAGCAGATCGAGGAAAGTAATTATTTCCCTCTATTAGACACTGGTGAGGCCACATCTCATTTTGGTCACCCCATCCCACTACAGAAGGGATGTGGACAAATTGGAGAGTCCAGCGGAGGGCAACGAAAATTATTAAGGGGCTGGGGCACATGACTTATGAGGAGAGGCTGAGGGAACTGGGCTTATTTAGTCTGCAGTAGAGAAGAGCGAGGGGGGATTTGATAGCAGCCTTCAACTACCTGAAGGGGGGTTCCAAAGAGGATGGAGCTCAGCTGTTCTCAGTGGTAGCAGATGACAGAACAAAAAGCAATGGTCTCAAGTTGCAGTGGGGGAGGTTTAGGTTGGATATCAGGAAAAACTATTTCACTAGGAGGCTGGTGAAGCACTGAAATGGGTTACCTAGGGAGGTGGTGGAATCTCCATCCTTAGAGGTTTTTAAGGCCCAGCTTGACAAAGCCTTGGCTGGGATGATTTAGTTGATGTTGGTCCTGCTTTAAGCAGGGGATTGGACTAGATGACTTCCTGAGGTCTCTTCCAACTCTAATATTCTATGATTCTATGAAAAATAAATAAAGTGTACTGCTTTTCACTTATGTTAGCACTGCAAAGCTAATTTAGCTCTGGGAGAGTAAGCTAAATTCTCTTTTGTCTTATGCATCATCAGCAGAATTGTTATGCAACTTCCAATTGCAAAGTATTTATCACTGGTGATGAAGTGTGAGGTAGAAAGAACACAGACTGACTTACAGTTTCTGGGTAAAGTTTACAGGACCAGCAATTAGAAAAATAACAGCATCTTTTGACTTGTAAATTGAGCAAATTTTATATGGAGACTTTGAGAGACAAACACAGAGCATCACAAGGTCATTGTTACAGAGTCACATTTCATTGTAGAACCACATTTCTACTGCATTAGTGGAAAAATATGGGCACCTTCTACTGGTTAAAATAATAAATAAGTCCAGATGAATATTAGTGTTTGCTGCAAAGATATGGGGTGAAATTTTGGCCCTAACTAAGTCAATCGGAATTTTGTCAATGACTTCTGTGGGACAAGGATTATTTATAGAAGAAAACAAAAAGTAGTATATATGCACAATTCGGGTTATTTCCTATGGTTGAGGGGGTTCTGCATTTGAACAGAGACAGAACCCCAATAGCTCTGCTTTGGCTCACTTTCCCTGAGATCCCTGTGAGGTTATGATCCTTCCACTAACAATAGCAGAAGCCAATGAAGGGAAAAAAAGGAATTCACACAAATGGAGGGGTCATGTTTTGATTATTAAGCCCATTACATAAATTGCTTCAAATCGTAAACATTAGTTTGGGAATCAAGTCTTTATTTTTATTTCCATTTATCTGGAAGGACCATTGAACCAAAGGCAAACACACGGAACACTGGCAGAGTTGGTGCTTTGCTACGTTTGGGCTGGAAACTGAAGTCCATCCTCACCCACATGGTGCCCACAGAAAAATCCCCAGACATTCCAACCTGAAGAAGCAACCATGATTAAAAACAAACAATGGGCTTCTGCCCACTCAAGCTGTGATGTTTAGTAAGTATGCAGGAGGTTGTAGAGAAGCCACAGCACTCAGGAAGGTAGTGTGGCATCTAGTGGATAGCATGTTGGCCTGGAACTCAGGAAACCTGGGTTCTATTACCGGCTCTGCTGCTGGCTGACTTAGAGCAAGTCACATCACTACTTTGTGCCTCTATTTCTCTATCTGTAAAATGGGGCTAATGCTACTTTGTTCCTTTGTAGAGATTTACTGATAGAGAGGACCATATCAGAGTTAGGGATCATTATTATTTATTAACTGCCTGAGATTGCTTAGGGTCTGGAAACATCTAGTTGCCATGGGTTGTGGTCAGGTGCTTAGAAAAGTATTAGCACAGAGAGGAGAAAACAAGGTCTTATAAATCGCATGATTAAGGCTAACTCAAAAAAAGAACTCTCAGTCAGGGCCAGAAGTGAGGCTGCAGCTAATAGCACATGGCTAAATCTCAGTATGAGATGCTGAGAACATCTTAGACTCTCAAGCTACATTCACTGGCCAGTTTCTGCCAGTTCAAGTTGGCAGAACACAAACTGAAGAGCTGATCACCACAAAGTAGGTGAGCCTGGCCTGGGAAATGGGGATGGGACAGAGAGACCCATAAGATGCACTGATTTGGCTCAGCCTACTTATAAAATCTGCTCCCAGAGCTGCTAGAGAGACACAGCCAGAGTGTAAAGCTGCTTCGCTGGTGGAACCACTGTAGAAGGGCACTTTTAGCAGATTCTGACTGAGGGTTGAGAGGGAGAAAAAGTAGGGAGTTTTAAAAAGCCAGCAGGTCTTTTCAGTCCTTAAAAAGCATTTTTAAAAATGCTGGTGGTAGCTTCTCTGATTGAGCTAATCAGAACCATTAAAAAGGTTTACATTGAAAAGAGAGAGCCCCTCTGGCAGTTATCCATATTTACTGCTGCTTTTACAAAACAAACCAGTATATTTAATGCCTCTGATTGGCTCAGTTGATGGAGTCATAACCACCATTTTGGGAATGAGTCTAGCATCACAGGAGCTTATGACTTCCATGAGGCAAGATCATGAGGGAGACTGAGCTTCTGTCACAGTATTTCAGCACTGTGTACAGTGTGGGAGTGTGTGTGGGGGGGGGAATCAATATTTATAAACTTTTAGTTTTCCACAGATATAGAAATCTGATGATCACTAGCCCTTCTTTGCATTACAAAAAAACAAAAGAAAACAAAAAAGGACAAATAGGCAATGCCTTTTATACATGAATATTTCAAAAGTGAAGCAAAATCTACCCTTTAATCCTTTTGATGACTCCAATCCAGGGTTTGCTCTGAGTTGCCCCTGAGATTCAATTGGAAGGCTATTTTTGCCATGCTTAATGTAGATTGAAGCAATAGAGAGAGCAGTCATTAAACCATCTATGAATAGAGATAGCAAGTGAAAATAGAGGGGGTGCTCTCCCATTGCTTTCTGTACATGAGAGGGATTTGCATTCCTTCCTACTCCTCCTTACTTTGACTCCTGACTTTAAGTATATCTTTCTTACTTGGAATACTGGAGTGCTGATTCACTGTCAGCATCACGTTAGTCCTCTATAAAAAGACAAGGTATGGGTCAGAAGCTCCAGCAGCTGGTTTAAATGATAAAAACTAAATAGAGTATGAGTGCAGTTGTATCACACAAATAAGCTCCTCCCAACACTGTCACTGTTATGCCTGAGAGACAACAAACCTTAAGCAAGCCCAGATTTGCCCAAACCAACTCTTTAGTTAGTGCTTTTCGATTCTAACATCAGACATCATCCCAGAAGTATAGTAAATGACAGTTATTTATTCCTAGGAACAAATCAGAATGCTGAATAAGGGCTTATTGGTTGGAGCAGGGGACATCCTCTTTGGTTGTGGACAAAGTACATTTGAGAACCAGTTGCCACTGAGGCTAATAAAAGAATTCCCATTGGCTTCAATGGAGATGGAATGGGCCAATGATCATCTGCAATCAGTTCGCACACAGTACGGTTTTGATCGTGAAGAAAGTAACAGTTTCCTGCCCCCAGAGATGAAAACCACACATGGATCCTATCTCTGCCTCTTAGGGACATGATCCCTATCATGAACTTCCTCCTTTCCTTCACTGCTCCTGTCCAACTGCTTGGCTCCTGCCCCCCTCTGCTCCAACTTCCCCATCCCATGCCTCTTATCCCCCTTCTTTTCTGTGCCTATCAATCCCACCAGTGGCTCCTGTGCCCCCTAGGGTTGCCACCTCTGAGGTACAAAAAAAAACCAGATATCCAGGATGACCCTGAGCCCATAAACCTGGACAGCTGGTAGTGTGTTCTGAGCACTCATACAGATTTCCTGGGACAGCTACCTCAAAAAAGGGATGATCATGAGAAAACTTGGACAGGTGGCACACTACTGTCCCTCATCTTCCTCCTCCAGTTCCCATCACCCTCCACCTCTGCTCCTCCCCATCCTCTGGCTCCTGGAACCCCTCTTCCCTTCCTTTCCCTTCTATTTCTTACCACTTTGCTTTCCAATCAGGCTGCTGAGTCTTCCTCCTTGAGTCCTTGCTACCCGGGTATCAGCAGGGAGTCATTGAACGGAGAGGAAACATTTCCCTGCCTGGAGCCATAGTGGCCCCTGGCAATCAGAGGAGCAATTGTAGGAAACGTCATGCTCAGACCTTGTACCCCTTGTCTGAAGTGTGCTCAGAAACTGTGTGCATGGTGTGTATGCACTTTGGTTGCATATAGGAGCAGTGAGGGAATGAAGCATGCTCAGTGCAGATGGACTCTTTGGAGCATTAAGATGCCAAACTCTAACAAGTCTCTATTGAGCATGTGCAAACTGCAAATTCAATGACTTGTAACTTGGTCAAATTTAGGTGTATTTTCATGAGGACAGCAAAAAGCACATCTCTGACACCAGGGCAACACCTTCCTCTCATTCCTCCCCATATTCCAGCAAATTTCAAGTCCCTGCTCCAAAGTATAAAGGAGCAAGAGCTTCTCAAAGTGGTTGTACAAATTTAATATGGGAGAAACAACCTATTTTCCCTAATCTCATTATCAGAAATGGCTGAACCATTTTTGCTGAATCTTTCCAAAAAAAAGCCTTCGGCACAAGGCAGACTCTCAACATAGGAAATTTCAACCCAACCAGCTTAAGTTTGACAAAGTCAAAGCAGGGCCTTATAGTGGGAAGTGTCAGGCAACCTTAACTACAGTCAGCAGTTCCAGCTATAGTAATTGTATTAAAAATATCTACTAGCTCTAATACAAAAAATAAATTCTGTATATCTTGAGGAGTCATAACTATTAGGTTTTAAACTAGGGAATGAAACTGCAAAAATATAAAAAAATAAATTTGAAAACAAAAGTTTAGTTTTAAAATAAAAATTTCAAAGGTTACCAAGACAACATTTCTGAAATGAAATAGTTTGGAATTTCCATTGGATGGGAAATTTCAAAAATATTTGGTTTTGATCCAAATCAGAATAAAAACACACTTTGAAATGTGGAAACTTCCCACAAAATGGAGATTCTGAATTGTGACCAGCTCTAGACACAGATTTTCAGGAGCACATAACTGTAAATACATTTTCTAAAACATATTGTAGATGTCTAACTATAGGAGTTTCAATTGTATATCTAGCACTGAGATGTCTAAGTGATATAAAATGCACCCAGATTGATTAGTACCTACAAAACTGTACCTGCAGTTATTTGTGGATACAAAGATTCAGCCCAATTTGAAAAGTACCAAGTTGAGTCTCACATTAAAATTCAGGGCCTCGGTCTCCTGAATCAGCTCCAGGGGGTGAGTGTACCAGTTTAGAGCCCAAGGAGTGTTTGTGTGTGGTAACCAGAAGTCGATTTCCATTGGAGATTATGGTAAACAGAGACATCAACTGCTGTAATACCACTGGATCCAGGAACACTGCTTTTACTGTAACCATTAAAAGGCCCATTATACAAATAAAAATAAACGTTCCACTTGATGAAACAAATTGATTATTTTATCAGAGCTCTTAGAGAAACATCCAAACTCATCTCTACATTACATGCCAAGTCAGTTGTAAAGCAGGCTTGCAGCCTTTTATTGTGGTGAATGAATGGTAGAGCAAGGACCATGGTGGAGGGTTAGGCAGTAAGGATCAAGCTGGAGACCACCGGAGAATCCATAAGCTAAATGGTGTTCTGGCATCTCAGGTGACTCATGTAGCAAGGCAGTTAGTGACACTCTGAAATTTGGTCCAGCCCTGGAGCAATGGGCAAGACAGATGAAAGAAGCTACTTGATCAAAAAACTGTGGTGAGGCCATGCAATAATCATATGATTAAAATTAGTGCATCTTAGTGATTGTGGTCCCAGTTTAGATTAAACAGATTTTTAAAACTATATCTTTTTCATTCTATTTCCTCTCCTTTCCATGGAATCACTACAAACAGAGTTAAAGTTATTTGAGTGCTTTCACTGTGTATTTTCACACCTCAACATGCTTAGATTTATTTTTATTTAAACCATAATGCTGAATTTCCTGGCTCTATAATACTTGGTTTGGGGAATAAATATAATGTTCTTGTGATTTTTTAAAAACCTTTTAGATACTGATAGGTACCCTCAGCCTTAACTCTTTCTTAGCATCGTTTTGTGTCCAGTACACAGAGAGCTCTCTCTGCCACCAGGGTCACTGCCATGCCAAGTTTGTGGAGTATGCAAATAGATAGGCTAGATCCACAACAAAGCATGCATGGTTAGTAGGTAGCTCATCTTCAAACACACCAATTATTCCCTTCAGGCACCCTTTGCTTTTCTCCCATCTTTCTTCAGATCCAGCAGCAGGCTTTTTTTTTTTTTCCCCCCCTTCATTTCAGTGTGTTCTCTGCTTTGAAAAAAACAGTTTATTCCTTCCCACCATCACAGTGGGTTAATTCTGTTCTGAGAGGATTCTATGTTAGTAGTGATTAGGTCTTACCAGATATCCCGATTTTATAGGGACAGTCCCGATTTTTGGCTCTTTTTCTTATATAGGCTCCTATTACCCCCAGCCCTCTGTCCCGATTTTTCACACTTGCTGTCTGGTTACCCTAGTAGTGATATATGTTGACATATGAGACTTGATAGCATCATTTAATGTGATGTTTCAAATGTGCCACTGAACATGCATTGAGATTGTACTGCAGGAAACAACCAGGCTGCTTTGGAATTAGGAGTGGAATATGGGAATCCATAGAGGATGTAGATTCATTATTGGGGGCTTGCAGGTTCTCTGTTTGCACTAGAAGATTTCTTGTCAGCTGTACAGATCTCTGGCTATTTTAACATCCACAGTGTACTCTCTTATACAAACCGCCTCAGAAATGTCTACAAAAAATTAAGAGGTTTTTACTTTTAAATTAAATTATATTTAACATTTTAAAGGCCATATTTATTTAACAAGTCTAAATGGTCCTGGAACACACGCACATTTATGCTGCAAATGAAGAACACACTTGTATTCTGAGTGATAGCAATTCCCTTCTCCTGAGCCTTTGCCGCACCCACTACATACAATATACTCCAGAGCAGTGTGTATTTATATAGTGGAACTCTACATGGTTAGGTCAGAAAGCATGCAGATCTCATTCCCTGATAACAGACCCTGCCCCAGTACGCTCCTGCATGGCTTCAGTGTTGGAAGGCCAGTGGAAACTCTGAAGACTGGCAACCAATTTCCACAATGCCAGAATTTGACCTTAAATGTTTTCCCTCATTTCCTTCCCTTCCCATAGGCAACAAATCTGCTGGGTAGTATTCTTGGGGCTGTACTTATTCCATTGCATGAAGAGTGCATTTTTAGTTTTTACTAAGTCATTTGTTCTTTACCCCAATACAAAATTGGCCTTCTGAAACTGGATATTGTCATATACACCGAAGTACAGATATTAGTGACATCCAGCCTATAGCAGACTGGGACCGGGTCAGTCAGAGCCATTTCCAACCTAAACCACATAGCAATGGCAAATATACCAGTTTGTTCATTATTTTCTTCCTAGATACAAGAGAGAGAACGTTAAAGCTAAAAATAAACCCCAACACCTGTACTTTTTTCTTGTTCGGAAAACTGGCATCCAACAGACTAACCAGCCCCTGGTGATGAATATTCCTCCCACAGACAGAAATCTTACCTTACCTGTCTCTCTCCACTGAACTCTGATTGTGCCTGTTCATGTCAGGCAAGCATCTGCAGGGCAAGACTGCAGGCTCTGGGAACGTGCTGAGACACCTTATGCGTTTTCCTCCAGCTCCTTGTACAGCCATGCAGGTGCAGCCTGAGTTTAAAAATGACACACAACTTTGATGCGTAGCTGTAACTAGATTTTAAAGCGCATAACTTGCTACATTAATTTTTATGTGTTTAATCATTATCATCTGCTGTTTAGTGCAGCTGCAAAAGTTGCAGGCATCCAAACATAAGTTAATGCTTGATTGCTTTTATCGGAAAGAACCTCCCTCCCTCACAACAACTTCCTCTGTTTCATTGATGTTTCAGATACAACACTATTTAAATTTCATTGCCAGTTACATCTCATTTACAAAGGTAACAGAGCGATGGGAGGGGAGTATGAAGTCGGGATTGAGTTGGTTGAACTTTATGGCTAGAACCTAGCCCCATATTTCTTCTGTTGTCCCTACTTCTTCTAACAAATAAATGCTCCCATGTAATGCAGAAGGAATTAATGTCTTTGTGCACACTCATAGGTGTAGCCAAATTAATCGAAACCAGAAGCAAGCATGGAATGTTTTATTGTGAGACCCCAGTGTATGGTTTCAGTAATTATCTCAGTCATACGAAGATCACATTACAGTATCATATTACAGTAGCGAGTGCAATTTTCTGATAACTAGTGGCATTATTAATGTAGTGTTGTGATCATGCAAGACGTGAAAGCGTCACTTAATATGAAATTTGAGCTGTACCACCACATATGCATTGAGATCAGGAAAGAAATTAAAGGGGAAAAAGAACCCTACTTTGCTTTCCTTTGAGTGTCTAAATGAAACTGGAGTGGTGGACAGAATGCTGGGGGCTGTAGAAATTGGAAGTAAGATGAAGAGCAGCACAAGGAAACTTTCAGTTTAACCAGTTCTGATATTAATTTAGTTTCACTCATTCTTACACCACCTCCCAGCACCATCAGGAATAAGCTAATCTCCCCATCCTTTGAATGTCCTATCATTTTTTTCAAGAGTAAAATTTTCCTTCTTACTCAAGGGAGACACTTCTCTCCAAGATCAGAGGAACATTCACAGGCACACACAAACTTTCACAATGTGACTTCTTTTGCAACACAAACAAAAAAATTCCTCCCCAAATATTCTATGATCAGAAAAAAAAACAAAAGGATATTCGGTGATCAGGCTGAGTCCTATGTCCGGAAGTTAAGTTACTCACACTCCACTGGGCCCAGGCATTATTAGTTCCAGAGATCCTGCCACCCTTCTTGGGATAAAAGAAAAAATGACCACATACCCCCCAGCTTAAAATGTCTATGCCATCAAATCTGGTGAACTAGAGAGTGCCAGCCCATGAGGCCAGCTAAAAAAAAAAAAAAAAACAGCACGCAGAAGAACAGAGAGCTGGACACCTTACTCCAATGAAGGAGGAACCATCCTTGAAGAGCCTGCAGGCCATACCTCATGTCCTGCATTATTATGATTTCACACACACACACCCAAGATCTCCCACATTTGCATCTCCCCCTATTGTGACATTGCACTCCGTGTTTTATGGAAATATGCTTATGAGTGTGAATATAATGTAACTAGAATATGCTTTATGCAAAAGGTCTCTTGTAAGGTATCATTACAAAGCTTCTAATCTACTGAGTGTGTTCATCCTATTTATATGCATTTGTTATTCTTGTATCTGAAGCTAGAAATATGAAGTATAACTATGAGGTCCTATTGTAATTATGCAAAGTGTGGGCCATTAATGGTGGTTTAGAATCTTGATGGCTCCCATTGATTAGAACAATTGGTTGTAAATGGTTTATTTACCTGCAAGTCTTCCTGTGCTCAGGTGAGCCAGCCCAGGAAGAATGGAGGCTTGGGTCTCACAGGACATGTGAACATGTCACCTCATACTGGAATCCATCTTAAACCTGGTACTTTTCCATTTAGAAGGAGGTGTGAGGACCCAGAGAGACAAAAGATTCCCGTCTTGTGCCAAAGCTATAAAAGGGTGTGGAACAGAACAAAGGGGGCTGCCAATCATGAGAACACCCCTGCTTACCACCTAAGATGTCTTCTGGAACTAACTGTCTTCCCCTTGTACCAGGGGAAAGGATTGGGTCCAGACTAGGAAGGAGTCTAGTCTGTGAAAGAAGCTTATTGGAACATCTCTGAGGGTGAGATTTTACCTGTAAACAGTCTCTTAATGTATTAGGCTTAGACTTGCATGTTTTTGCTTTATTTTGCTTGGTGACTTACTTTGTTCTGTCTGTTATTACTTGAAACCACTTAAATCCTACTTTTTATTCTTAATAAAATCACTTTTGTTTATTATTGTTTAATAAGGGTTTATTATACCCAAAGTAAGCGATTAATACCTGGGGGAGCAAACAGCTGTGCATGTCTCTCTGTTATAGAGGGCGGACAATTTATGAGTTTACCCTGTATAAGCTTTATATAGAGTAAAACAGATTTATTGGGGGTTTGGATCCCATTGGCGTCTGGGTGCTGGAGATAGGAGACCTGCTGAGCAGTTTTGGTTTAAGCCTGCAGCTTTGGGGGTAAGTGTTGCAGCAGGCTAGTGTGTCTGGCTCAACAAGGCAGGGTTCTGGAGTCCCAAGCTGGCAGGGAAAACGGGCTCAGAGGTAATCTCAGCACGTCAGGTGACAGTCCCAAGGGGGTCTCTGTGACCGAACCCGTCACACCTATGACTTCAGAGTTCAGGCCGCTGTGTGATGTCTCTAATGATGCCCTTCATTTCAGGATCAGCATCCCTCATTGTCACTAATCTTGTGATTTAGTATGTCTCACATTGTGGCATTATATTTTCATGACACCTTAGGCAACTGCCTATGCCACCTGTCCCTAAGATTGGCCCTAGGGCTAGGCAGAGCATGGATCGGAGATCAAAGTATAAGGTTACATACCATGAACACTGCAAATATATAGGCACAAGTTCAGGATGCAGCAAACCTCCAATGTAAGCTCTAAACTCTGAATTCTCCTACTCCCATCACTGTGTGTCAAAATCTCATTTATAGCTTGGATTTGTTCGTTTTAACAATAAAACATGTTAAAATAATAAAATAATCTGTCAGGGAAAGTGCCTGAGAGTTGACCCAAAAGACTAAAGCAGCTGTAGTGATGGGAGCTGTTCTGCTGTCTCTGGTAAACACATACCAGTACTTAGACCCAGATCATTTCAGATTAATATTATAAGCATTTTGTTTACCAGTTAGACTCTGACCTAAGGACAACCACATTATTTTGTATGCCCAGTAATTCCCCATCCATTAATAGTCCTCCAGCTATCCCACTCAATCCAATAAATCCGCATGACAGCACTATCTAAAGCAGGGTTCTTTGTTATATAGGCCAGAAAATCCATTTTAAAGCTCTACTGAAGAAAAGCTAAACAAAAAATGTATATGTCAAGTGATCATTCAATACTATTCACTGGTATTGTTGGCCTGCCATGGGAGCAATAATAGATTTAAAAATTGAAAAACTAACGCCAAAACCCATAGAACCACACAGGAGGTGCCTTCTCTCCCCCCATCCCACCCTTCCAGCCCACAATGTGCCATTCACTCTACATTTAACCTATCCACCAATGGCTGCTATACTATACCTAAGAGTTACTTGTATGAAACTGAAAATGAAGTCATCAACTTTAAGTAAAACCTCCAACTCTCTCTGATTTTAATACTCATATTAACCTTGATAAATCATCAACCAGCAGCTCATTTGCACTCGAATTAGAAAGAAGCATTGGACATCTTTGGAATATGTACTCCAGATGCCAACACTGACTCCCAACATGAAGCTGTCACATGGAAATCAACTGGTGTGAGGAAATGTGGGTGTCTAAGAGAAACCTTAAGACGAACCCATAGCAGAAAGGGCAGAACAGTCAATCTCCACAGCACAGAGTAATGGAAGCAGCAGCAAATGACAGAGAGGGATGGAAGAGATTAGTTTCCACCTGTGCACCACAATTGGCTTGAGAAGGATGTAATAATAATACATAATTCCTTCATGGCTTTCCATTGGCTGGCAGGTTGACTCCATAGGCCAGCCAGAGAGAAATGCTGTTTATGACATGTATTACTTTCTACCTACTCATCAGTACTAGGGAACGTAGAGGGTGGCAATGGTTGGCATATGCAGCAGCTCACTTTGGCTGGCTCAAGAATGGACCTACTGGCCATTTGGCAGTTATGTCTGCTATCCGGGGGTGGCAAAAAGGGAGAACTTATTTCCACTAGGATTTCCCAGAAGAAAGCTAAGCATTCCCAAAATTATCCACCCACACTATCCACAGCCCAGAAAACAGTAGTAACAACAGACTTTGATCTACAGCTACAGTGCATTCCAGAAAAAAATATTGGCCTCAAATGCTACTGCAGCATAATGCACCAAGTTATTCTCTCTGATGCAGAAAGAGCAGTCTGTGTTGTATTTATGACAGCTTACTGATCAAATGAGCCAGGCTCTTGGATGGGTACACTATGTCTCTTACACTTTACCAGTGGTATATGAACAAGCAGCCAAATGAAGACATTTTTTTTCTAACAGGATATTGGGATAGCTTTGAGACTCAATGAGCAGGTGGGATTCCTATTTCCCGCATTGCCACTGGCATTGCACTTCTGCTGTTTCCAATACATAGAGGCAGCAGCAAGCAAACACACAAGAAAACAGCTGTGCTCCAAATTGCTTATTTCCCTCACACATGCACAGACCATACAAAAACAGATGGATTGTCCAGTCACAAAGTATCACACCTGGCTACTTCACTGGAGGCAATGTTAGCCAATGTAAAAAATACTTGGGGATTCTGGTTCACACACCTGCTGCTAATTTCATTTGATCATGCAGGATTTTCTTGATAGTGAACAGCAGACAACCACCATGCTGGAGCTGGTGTGCAAGATTTGGAACCATTTAAGCCACTCTATGAATGGTCATGAGACTTTTGCCCAAATCCATCATCATTAAAAAAAGCACACACCCTTGCAGTGCTTTAGGTAATCAAGCCTGATGCTATGCTACTGTGACACTGACAGACCCCAGTTGTCAGCGGGCAGGATTGAACCTGGGGTCTCTGGAGCTTAGTGCATGAGCCTCTACTGCATGAGCTAAAAGCCAAATTGCTGTTAGCAAAGGCTGTAGAGCAGACTCATTTTATCTCTCTCTCTAAGTGGTCTCGGTGCTACTAGATGGGACAGAACACCACACCCAGAAGGTGTGTGAGTTACACTACCTCCTACGTGATTAAACTATCATCACTATGCTCTTATACCTCCTGCACTGGGGGATTTGGGGGCCAGGGGACTAAGGCAGGGCACGGGCAGGTGAATGTAAGGAGTGAATTCAACCTTTGATTGAAATTCAACTCCACCATCACCTTCTTCTAACATCACTCACACAGAGCTAGTGGAGAACTAGTACCCTATCTGATCACAGTCAGGACAGCTGATAGTATGAGAATAAGTGGTAGTGACGCTGATTTCTAGGGTCATTGAACTGAAACTTAAATAGCTAAAGTGAGCTCCTCATCAACTACCTTAGTGCTCTATTATTTAATACTGGGATAAAGGATGATCATTCAGCATTCAAAGAAAAGCATCTGGCCAGAACTTGCACCAACCCCCCACACTCTTCTTCAATTGCTTCAGTCTCCTATGGCTCACCTTGGAATACCCTGCCATCCCCTCTTCACTTTGGAGAGTTATACAGCAACTGTGGGGTGAGTGCAGGATGGACTCACTTTCCAAGTCCCCCAGTCCTTCCCTCTACAGCAGGCTGAGACAGAAACAGCAATCCTCACACATATGCCTGACCCCAAGGCCTGACAGTTTTATTCAGCCCCTCCCAAGAAAATTTTCACCATCCACCTATGGACAGAGGTGATGCTGGTGGTCAGAGGAAAGAAATCTGAAGAGTTTGCAGTCACAAGGCAGTCTCATGGGATTGAAGACACACACTCACAATTGGTCAGTTAGGTCTGTGGTACAAGTGTTCCCAGATACCTCTCGAACGCTAAGCTCTTACATAGCAGCAACTGCAAGTAGTACGAGGAGACACTGTCCCATCCCGGTGGACAATGACCCAGCCTCAGCAGTACCAGGTTTCTTCATCTCCCATCTGGTTTTTGGCAATGTGATATACCTGGGTATGAAGATACCATCCCTTAAGAAACTCCAACTAGTATAGAATGCTGTGGTGCAGGGGTTCTCAACCAGGGTATGTGTGTCCCTGGGGATATGCATAGGTCTTCCAGGGGGTATATATCAACTCATCTAGATATTTGCCTAGTTTTATAACAGGCTACATAAAAAGCACTAGCGAAGTCAGTACAAACTAAAATTTTGTACAGACAATGATTTGCTTATACTGTGCTATATACTATACCAGCAGTTCTCAAACTGTGGGAGAGTTTGTTTTAATGCAGTCACCAGAGCCAGCATTAGGTTCTCTAGGGCCCAGGGGAGAAAGCTGAACCCCGAGCCCTGCTGTGCAGTGCTGAAGCCAAAGACTGAGTTTTAGGTGAGGTGGAACTTGGGGCACACAAGACAAATCAGACTCCTGAAAGGGGCACAGTAGTCTGGAAAGATTGAGAACCTCTGCTGCAGTGCATCTCCTCAGCAACACAGGCTACCACAAGCCCCAAAAAAACCTGTCCTCTGATCTCTATACCACCTTCTCATAGAATACTGAATCAACTCAAAATCTTGGTCCTTATCTTTAGAGCCCTCCGCAGATGCAAAAAATTGGATCCGCATCTGAACCACATCCATGATAATTAACTTGTATCCGACCCATGATCCGTAGGCCACCTTTTATATGTATCCACATCTGCACCAGCACTGTAAGAGCCCTGCGCGGATATAAAAATTTGGATCTGCATCTAAACCATGAGCCGCAAAGATGGTAAACAATACAACGGCATCCGTGGATGTAGATTTCAGTGGATATAAAGCAGTTATCCACGGGTTTGCATGGCTCTATTTATCTTCACAGAGTTCAAGGGCCTGGGACAAAAATACCTAAAAGATCATCTAAAGCTCAGGATGAAGACCATGGTTGATAACTCCTCTCCTCTGGCACAATGGAATTCTCTACAATGAGGACAAAGCTCATCTGTGCAGCAGACAGAGCTTTCTTGGGGGCTGGTCCAAGAATGCAGAATGAAGGAGCTATGGACCATCACAATCCTCACCACCTTCCATTCCAAGTGCAAGATGGACTTTTTTTTTTTTTTTTTTTTTACCTTGCCGTCTCTACAATAAACATTTAAAAAAACAAACAAACATGTATTTAAAAAAAAAATCAAAAAGCCTATTAGAACAAAACAATTGCGCACACAGTTCTCCCTCAGGAGAGAAGCGAAGAGAGAGAATGAACCACAAATGAATAATGGTAGTCACATAACTTAATGTGCTACTGGAAGGTGCTCAGATACTACAGTGATGAAGGCAGTGTAAAAACCTATATAGAATAGAAATGCTGGAGAGAGAGAGAGAGAGAGATCTGTGATTGCAAGTAAAATTATGAGTTAATTGCAAAGATTTTGTACTGCAAATATTTTTCAGAACTGTGTGCTAAATCAGAGACCTGATAAATCTGTACATTCATAGATTTCAAATATGTAAAACAGTTGAAAATCTGTTGCTTCACTTTACTTGCCAAGGCTTGAGCATTGTGTTTGTCCTCCAACAGCTGATGATATCACAATTGCAAAGCTTTGTAACGTTCTGTTTGCTTGGGTGGGCTATAAACTAATTTATAGGCAGCAGCAGCTGCACCTAAAGATTTTTAGTCAGAGGGAGAGAGAAAAAGATTCAGGGGAAGACAGATGTTACTCATGCTCAGTATCTGAAAGAAAGGGCATCAAAGCCAATGGTAAGTAATTCTGTCAGGCTGAGTTCCTATTCATTTAGAGAAACACAAATTAAAGCACTATTTGTCATAGCACCTTTTAGTGACATTCAGTGGTTTCAGAAACCAGCCTGTGAGGTGCATTAATGTTGATGGATGCCGTGGGTGCTCAGCACCTTTTACCAGTCACACAGCATTTTTCAGGATAAGTCATAAAAGTGCAAGAAGGTTGCAATGTTGTGTCTTGAAGAGATCATCTGCTGTTGCAGGACAAACACCAGTTCCT
The DNA here is from genome assembly GCF_013100865.1 of Trachemys scripta elegans. Classification (NCBI taxonomy): domain Eukaryota; kingdom Metazoa; phylum Chordata; order Testudines; family Emydidae; genus Trachemys; species Trachemys scripta. The sequence goes on from NC_048300.1 coordinate 97,765,979, forward strand.
GAACTCAGGTTTAGGCAGATCATAGAGCCAGGCTGATAAGGCAGTGTTTTGATATAAATCATACTAGATTTAGGTGTGGGGTTTTGATGACAAATCAGGGGGTGAGGACACTGAAATTTGTTTTGGGGAAATTTTGGTTCAAAATGACAATCTCCTGAGACCAGCTATTCTCCCAAGAGTCCCATGTTCTTGGGCAGAAGACTAGTGAGAATATCTGTTCCTGCAAATTTTTGGCTGCATACAAACCAGAACCATATAATACGTTCCTTCCAGATCTGAAACTAACCTACAACACTGAAGAAGCAAATTCAGATCCAAGGACTTGAACCTAGGTCTTCCTTGAAATAGGAACGGGGGTGGATTAGGGGATGCGATTTTGGCCAATCTCAGGCCAAAGTTATTTGCAATTTTTAAGTTTTCACATGCTGTATACGTCATCAGATGCATGCCCACTGCTCCCATTAATGTCAAAGGGAGCTGCATTTTTTCCACATATCCTTTTACTTATTTGGGAACTTTACCTATTAAGTGAACATTGCAGTTTATATTTAAGAAATTGGCATGCTGTAAGGGTATGTTAAGGTTCTAGTTTCCCCAACAGCAATACATAGATACAATCTTATGGACCAAATGTTAACTATCCTTTGTGGCTGGAAAATGCAATGCAGCTGAAAGGACCTGACCCAGGGACAACTGGGGAGGCGGTTGAGGGGAAGTGTGAAGACGATCAGTCCTTATAATAGATTAATTGCATCCCGGCTGTTCACCTGTACCATCCTGTGATAAGGGCATGTTGTTCTAATCTTCTGAAAAATAATAACTCGACATGCAAAGTAGTTACAGTACTTTCCATGCTGTTTTAATGGGAGTTATGTTCCAAACTGCACATTAGTCACAGATTATTGATAGGACATTAAATTCCAGCAGAGCCAGAGCGAGTTTTCACAGTAAGGTTTATTTCATAACTGTCCCACTGACTGCATGAAGCCAGGATGGAGGGAAGGGGAGCGTCACACCAATGTACTGTTCTCGGCAACTCGATATTATGCAAAACACAGTTTATTTCACTGGGTGTTTGCATCAAAAGAGTTCCACTGATATAACAGTGGATCTGGAGAAGCAGCACAGCAGACAGTGTCAATTGTTTTTCACAGTGCTAGTGTCCAAAGCAGAAATATTGACTGTGGGAAGTGGTTACTTTGTGTACGTCTCATTATGAAGTCATGGAGTGATTTTTCTCCCCCCCCCCCTTTTTTTTTTTTTTTTACAGTGCAATTAAAAATAAAAAAATCAAATACCAAATACTATGTTAAGGGTATTACTTAAACCAAATAAAGACAAGACAATCGTTCCTTAATTTGTCCCTAATTGTCCATGCTATAGCACTTGTGAGGTCTCCTATTCTTCTGAGACTCTAACAGAGCTACTCTGAAATTTAGAATATCAGGGTTGGAAGGGACCTCAGGAGGTCATCTAGTCCAACCCCCTACTCAAAGCAGGACCAATCCCCTGACAGATTTTTGCCCCAGATCCCTAAATGGCCTCCTCAAGGATTGAACTCACAACCCTGGGTTTAGCAGGCCAATGCTCAAACCACTGAGTTATCTCTCACCCTGAGGAACTCATAAGGAACTCCCTGCAAGCATCAAAAGACGGGCATTTTCTCCCTCCATAAACTAAAGTATACTACAGCCACTTTAATCCCTGCTTCTTTTGAAGTCTAAAAGCCTAGGGCAGATAGTTGACTGCAAAATAAAACTTTCCTTGGCCCCATGTAGTAAGTGAAACACAAACTGACAATCAAATGAATTTCCTGAAGCCTGACACTTACTCATTATTTATACAGCACCTAATATCCAAAATCTGAGAGGGATGAGGCGTGGAGGAGCATGGATTCAGAAGTCTTAAAAGAGCAACATTCTGATGCGAAAACTACAGAACTCAAACCACCAAAAAAAGAATCAAACTTCTGCTGGTGGCATCTGACTCAGATGATGAAAACGAACATGAGTCAGTCTACACTGCTTTGGATAGTTATTGAGCAGAACCCATCATCAGCATGGACGCATGTCCTCTGGAATGGTGGTTGAAGCATCAAGGGACATATGAATCTTTAGTGCATCTGGCATGTAAATATCTTGCGACGGGGCTACAACAGTGCCATGCAAAAGCCTGTTCTCACTTTCAGGTGACATTGTAAACAAGAAGTAGGCAGCATTATCTTCTGCAAATGTAAACAAACTTGTTTATCTGTGCAATTGGCTGAACAAGTAGGAGGACTGTTTGGACTTGTAGGCTCTAAAGTTTTACATTGTTTTATTTTTGAATGCAGTTTTTTTTGGTACATAATTCTCCATTTGTATGGTTCAACTTTCATGATAAAGAAATTGCACTACAGTACTTGTATTAGGTGAATTGAAAAATACTACTTTTGTTTTTCACAGTGCAAATATTTGTAATCAAAAATAAATATAAAGTAAGCACTGTACACTTTGTATTCTGTGCTGTAATTGAAATCAATATATTTGAAAATGTAGAAAACATCCAAAAATATTTAAATAAATGGTATTCTCTTATTGTTTAGCAGTGTGATTAATCACGATTAATTTTTTTAATCGCTTTACAGCCCTAGTTTTTACTCCTACTTATCCTCAGTTTCCCTACATCACAGTAACTATCTCCACAGAGGATGTGCAGTCACTTCAGTGTAACTGCTGAATCAAAAATGGCTAGATGAGAAACTATGGAGTGACCCAAGGTACCTTCTACACTTCAGGGACAGAACATGCTGCCTCCCCCAGCACTCCTCTTGGACAAAGAGTGAAGGACTGATCATGACACACTGCCATTTATCTCGGCAGTCTTCAAAAAGGGAGAAGAATCAAGTCACCCAGAAGTCTTTGCTTGCTGGTGTGTATTCTTCACATGGCTTAATAGTTATATAGAATGCTGACAATATTGTTACAATTCAGCATGGTATTTGTGAACCCATGGGTTATGTTCATTTTGTCTGTACTGATGTTTGGGATTTATATAACAGGTAAAAGAGGAGAAGGCCTAATTGGGAATAAAGAAACAGGAAGGTGAGGCCCTGCTGAAAGGAGACAGCCAGGAGACTGAGAACTAGGAATTTGCTCTGTTTGTGTATGTTGCTGTGCTGTGTTTGATTAATCAAATGGGGAGAGGACAATTAATCCTGTTGTGTAAAGCAATCTGATGATTAGGCTGTCAATACAACTGGTACCATGACTCAGAACATGAGAGGGAAGCTTGTTCTGGTTTCTGATGATGGGGGACATTACATTAAAGCACTCGTTTGTGGGAACAAGACCTTCATTTATCTGAACAAGACATTTTTACCTCAGGTTAACGGATCTGTCAATTCACTCAAGGTACTTACCACACTTGTAAAAAGCTAGTGTGTTCCAACATGTTTGAAACAGGCTATGGATGTAAACCACAAAATTGATAAGCAATTAATGCAAGGCAATCTGAGGACAAATGCAGAACTAACGTTAAGAACTATATAATTTACCTTACAAAAAACAAGTATTTATATTGTGAACACTACAAAGTCTCCTAGTTGAAATGGCATCTATTACTCCAAGAATCCCTCACAGACATTATCAAAAACTCCTAGCCATGTCCCCTTTTTGAGTCTGTGATTCTATGAATATTCCTTGGCCTTGGCTCTTTAGCGAAGTGTTCTTAATGAACTGATGCTGCTCTATTCCCTTCATAGGCAGATATTTCTGCTGAAACAGATCCCTGATAGCTGCTGACACGTACACACATAATGCAGATTGGTGAAGTTCCCTATTATCTGCTAGTTACGTGACAGGAAATCAATTTAACCTCCATTACAATATTAAACCAGAAATTACATTTAAATTATCTTACAAAGTCTGACTCAAAGAAATTAAAGCTGAACCTTTAAGTTTGAGTTAAACCTCCACTAAGTTGTTTAAGTCACTATAGAGCCATAATAGTGACTCACTCCATACAAATGTTTTCGTTCTGCAAACACTTAGGCACATTGTATTGCCTACCCCAAATGTTCAAAAATCAGGAGTCAGATCTCAAAATGTAACGAGAATGGCTTAAAGATAAGATATTTTAAAATAATAAATTGTGGGGAGGTTACTTGCCTTTTGTTTTTTCAGCCTTTAGAGTTTACATTTTCCAGCTTTCCTCTGCAACCATGAAGCCTAGAAACTTACTTATTTTAAAAATGAAAGCGGACATTGATTCCTGTGACTACAGGAGCTGGAGCTTTGAGACCACCACCCAATATCACAAAAGTTGACAACACTGCCCAGGCGAATCGTCCCATTGAACTCAATAGAAACACCCACACATGTAACTGTTTGCAGGATCAATGCCTAAGGCTGCTACTAGCTTTCCAATGTAAGTACAATATTTATGCATATACCAACTTCCTTTAAGAAATCTGTTCCACTTTATTTTTTCCATGTGTGGTCTCCTGCCAGAGATCATGTGTGTAAAAAAAACTGAGATTATTTGAACAAGGAAGGCATAGCAGAGATGGGAGAATTTTACTTAGTTTTGTTTTTTCAGTTTTACATCTTTCATGTATATTTTAAAATGGATTTGTGTAGAAACTCCAGTTTTGTTTTATTCCTTTGTCTGCAATAAAGACAGTGCCTTTGAGAATTTTAAGAAAGGGTTAGTGGTTAATTTCCCAAATACTTCTCTCTAACTCTGCATTATGAACACCACTGCTCTCAGGTTGATGTACTATAGGTAAGGCTCCGTGTTTGTCATGGACGTCACGGATCCCGTGACTTTCCATGACCTCTGTGATTTCTGCAGCAGCTGGTGTGCCTGGCCCGGGGGCCACCTGAGCAGCTCAGGCAGTCCCTGGGCCAGACACACCAGCTGCTGCTGGGGCAGTCTCGCCCGACCCTGCCCCCCTGCAGCAGGAGTTTGGGTGTGGGGGAGCTCAGGGCTGGGGATTGGGGTGTGGGGCGGTGCTTATATGTGGGGGGAGCTCTCCTTCCTCAGCTACTAGTTCCACGTGCTGCCCCTGCCGGCAGACACTGCCCCGCAGCTCCCATTGGCCAAAGTTCCCAGCCAATGGGAGCTGTAGAACTGGGGCTTGGGATGGAGCGAAGGCAGTATGTGGCACTCAGGAGCCAGGTAGGGAGCCTGCCCCAGCCCCACCAACCCTCCCCCCAGCACCCGCAGGGTCTCCTCTGGGCTGTACCCCTCCGCCCCCGCAGCCATCTCCCGAGTCCTTCCACAAGCTTTAATCAGGGATATACAGTAAAAGTCATGGACAGATCATGGGCCGTGAATTTTTGTTTACTGCCCATGACCTGTCCATGACTTTTACGAAAAATACCCATCACTAAAACGTAGCCTTAACCATAGGACATTTGCAGCCACAGATTGCAGCTTCTTAAAATCTATAGATGGACTAGCAGGATTAAAATACAAATAAACCGTGGTTCTACTCTTTAAAGAGACTAAGTGTAGATTATGAAGATTTACATTTGTTGTCTCTCAATGATGCCTGATCAAATGTGTTTAGTTTACAAATACAAGAAACTTATTATTGGCTTTAAAAATCAACCTGAGTTCTTTCCTTCTTGTATATTGTCAACAACAACAAAGGCCAGATAGTGCCCGAAGTTACACATCTGTATCCTTCACTGCATTTCTTCAAATTCTGCCTTCACTGTGAAACTCCACTAGTTTCATTAGGTTTATACAGATGTAAAGCACATAGGAGTAGAGCAGAGGTTTCAGAATCTATGGCTTGATTCATAATACAAAAAAAAAAAAAAACTGCTAAAATATGCAATTTATCTATTATGAGATTTCCTAGTGGGAACATTCACTGATTTGCTGGACCATCTGCGATGCTGCCTTTCATGCTCAGAAAAAAAAAAAGTATACACCCAATGATGCATATAACATTACTACAGGCTCTTTGTAGGGTAAATTGCAAACAGACTAGATTTTCCAAGGAAGTATGAAAAAAAGCGATGAACTAGTGTTGAACATAAGAAAAACATGGAAGCTGACTCCTGACATTACCATGCAGCAATCAAAGGATATAATCTGAGCAGGCCTGTCTGAAGCTATGCTGAACAACCATTCGGCTTACTAAAATCCCAAACTTCCAATTGGGTCCATGTAGACAGTTCCTTATGCCCAGGCAAAACTCCATTGAAAGGGCTGCCAATGCAGACCTGATTGCAGGGCTGGAACCTAGCTGAGCTGGTAGATAATACAGTGTATTTAATAATGTTTTCCCATCAGTTGCCAAATAGATTATTCAATAAAGTATTATTCCCACTATTCAAGCAGCTCGCTAGATAAATACATCAGCAAATACAACTATTCTCTTCTCTGGCCTATTAGCAAAGAATGTATTCATAAATTATTTCTTTCAATATCCTACCGGCTCTACTGAGTAGTGTTCACAGTGCAATGCACATAGACAGCATGATTACCACTTAGGCTTGGTCTACACTACCCCCCTAATTCGAACTAAGGTACGCAACTTCAGCTACGTGAATAACGTAGCTGAAGTTCGAAGTACCTTAGTTCGAATTAGTTCGAACTTACCTTGGTCCACACGCGGCAGGCAGGCTCCCTCGTCGACTCCGCGGTACTCCTCTCGGCGAGCTGGAGTACCGCAGTCGACGGCGAGCACTTCCGGGTTCGACTTATCACGTCCAGACTAGACGCGATAAGTCGAACCCAGAAGTTCGATTTCCAGCCGTCGAACTACCGGGTAAGTGTAGCCAAGGCCCTAGTGGCCATCAACAGAACTACAAACTTACAGAATGGAAAAAAATAACCATTTTTTCTAACTATGATAACCTGTCTGAACATGTAGGCCCTGATTCTGTAATTGACTCCTCATGTGCAGACCCCACTACCTACATGAAACCTGATCATCAGTGGGGCAGATCCTTAGTTGGTGAAAACAGTCTGGATCTCCACGCAGGCTCAGGGTTCATGGGGTCAATTTCAGGATCAAAGCCTTAGACAGCAATTAAGTTAATAATTTGGCATCTACTATCTTAATAGCATGCAATACATTAACAACAAATTCCATATATACAAAAACTTTTTTTAGGTCATGTGCATGAAGACATGAATTCAAAAGGCCAGTATCAATATTAAGAAATAGTTTGCTATGCTGGGCTAAGAAGTGATCCATAAATGAACATAGTGGCACTCTCTAAATTAACCTGAGGGACAGTAATAAATCTTCATCATCCACAACCTCCTGAAATTTCAATAGGGATACAACAAAATATAACTGACCAAATCCTGAGAGGGCTTAAACTCTGGCTTAAATCTCTCTCACACAAACCCACACACACACTGAGCTATCCTGCACTGAAATCCATGGAGTTATATCACAAGACAACTACCCTGTTTTTTCCCTAGGGTTTCTCTCCCCGTGCAGAGTAGGGTTGTGAGCTGTGGTTTCCTGGTCCTTTTCCAACTAAGGCAATTATTTTTGGAAAAGTGTTGCTGGGGCTGTTAACTGGCTGATGCATTCTGTCTGAGAGGTGACTGCCTTTCAATGGTGGGTGAAGCAGTGTCTATATATGATCTATATAGCACTTCACAGTCTTTCTGGATGAAAGGTCCTCTACTGGTTGTTTAACCTGTGGGACTTAGTGAAGCCATTTTAAGCACTATGTAAGCATGAGGTATTATTAATACTCCCCTTCCTGCCAGCCTAGGGAAAAATCTCATTTGGGGTTATCACATATTTTAAAAATTTTCTACATATTATGGCTTTGTATAGAAGTTCAAAGCTTGACTCAAAATAAAAATAAGTTTGATTTTTAAAAACAGCTTTTGTAGCTTGTGTCTTGGTGACGTAGCTTTAAAATGTTTAATTACTAATTTCAAAAGGCAAAAGAAGTGGCTATTCCTAAAGTTCACCTCTTTGCTCAATGCTTTCTTCTATCCAGTACTCCACAATACTTAAAATGTTTAAAATATACTTGGGAAGAAAAATTTTATCACTTTGAGTAAGGACTCAGTGTTCAGAGATTGAAATTTGATCAGAAAATTTACTGACAATTGTGTCATTGGTGGTATCTATGGAGGTATGCTTCTAATTGACATAGCATAGAAAGAAGTTATCTGGTGGGAAAGCCGTTGGGTGGAAATAGGCTGCCCTTTTACCTGCTCGGACGAGGCAATAAAGAGTTGTGAGGATTTCCGGAACAGCTTGGTCCGATCCAGATAAAAAGCCAGCACCCTACGCACATTGAGTGTGTGGAGGCAGCGTTCCCCGTTAGAAGAATGGGGGAAGAAGCATGGGAAGAAAGATGCTCTGTTCCATATGGAAGGCGGAAACCACCTTTGGGAGGAACGCCGGGTGTGGGTGGAGCTGGACTTTATCCCTGTGGAAAACTGTGTAGGGGGGTTCTGTGTAGGGGGGTTCCGAGGTTAGGGCTACAAGGAAGGCCACCTTCCAAGAGAGGTGAGACCAGGAATACGTGGCCAGGGGTACAAATGGGGGCCCAGTAAGTTGGGACAAGACCAAGTTGAGGTCCCATTGCGGCACGGGGGGGTCTGGCGTACGGGAATGAATGGTCGAGGCCCTTCAGGAAACGGGAGGTCATCGAGTGGGAGAAGACCGAGTACCCTTGCACCGGCGGGTGGAAGGCTGATATGGCCGCTAGGTGCACCCTGACTGAGGCAGGTGCTAGTCCTTGGGCCCTCAGGGATAAGAGGTACTCCAGGATAAGCTGGAGAGGTGCGGCAGAGGGGGACACTCCCCGCTCACTCGCCCACCTGGTGAACCTGGACCACGTAGCCACGTCCGTCCGACGCGTGGACAGCTTCCTGCTTTCTAGGAGGACTCACCTTACCTGCTCCGAACACCTGTTTTCCTCCTCGTTTAGCCATGGAGCAGCCACACTGTGAGGTGGAGCACTGCGAAATTGGGATGGAGGAGGCACCCCCCGTCTTGGGAGAGGAGGTCCGGGCAGAGCGATAGCACCCTCAGGGGGGCCGCTAAGAGGCGTAGGAGGGGCCTGTACCAGTGTTGATGGGCCCACGCCGGGGCTATGAGACTGACTCTCGCCTTGTCCGCTTTCACCTTCTGAAGGACCTTGGCGATGAGGGGGAACGGGGGAAAGGCATAGAGGAGCTGGCCCAACCACCGTAGGAGGAACGCATCAGAGATTGTGCCCTTCCCCACTCCTCCCCTCGAGCAGAACTGGGGGCAATGCCGGTTCTGGCGGGTTGCGAACAGGTCGATCTGGGGAACTCCCCTCTCTCGGAAGAGCCAGTGGGTGAACTCTGAGTGGAGCGACCACTCGTACTGGGGGGAGAAGACCCTGCTGAGGTGGTCTGCTTGCGTATTGCAGACGCCCGGGAGGTGGGCCGCTTCAGGGAGATATCGGGGGCTATACAGAACTCCCCTAGGTTCAGGGCTTCCCGGCAGAGGACTAGAGAGTGAGTCCCGCCTTGCCTGTTGATGTAGTACACGGCGGCGGTGTTGTCCGTGAGGGCCCTGCCGCGGAGGTGTGTGAGGAAAGCCACGCATGCCAACCGCACCACCCTGAGCTCCTTGACATTTATGTGAAGGGACAAGTCTGGAGTCAACCACGTTCCCTGTGTGAACTCCCCAGCCGAGATCCGAAGCATCGGACATCAGGTCTATGGACGGGCTGACATCCCGGAAGGGAACTCCTTGCAGCATATTGCTCGGGCAAGACCACTACTGAAGGGAACCAGTGTCGGGAACGGAACCGTGAGCACCTGGTCTAGCCATCCTGAGCTTGGGAGAATTGGGAGGCTAGCCAGCTCTGGAGGGGCTTCATACGGAGTCTGGCATGGCGGACCACGTACGTATACGCCACCGTGTGCCCCAGGATTCGAAGGCATGCCCTCACCGTGGTCACCAGGAAAGTCATGACTGAGGTGATGAGATCCCTTGGGGTCTCGAACCTGTCCAGGGGAGGAGAGGCTGGGGCCCTCATGGAGTCCAGCAGGGTCCCAATGAACTCTATGTGCTGAACGGGAACTAATGTTGATTTGGTCTCGTTCACCAGTAGGCCAAGACCGGCGCATGTTGACAGGAGCAGCTCCACGTGGGTGTTTACCACGGAATGGGACACCCCCTTGAGAAGCAAGTCATCCAGGTAAGGAAAAATCTGTACCCCCTCCCGCCTGAGGTAGGCCGCTACCACAGCCATACGTTTCATAAAAATGGGAGGACCGCAAACTGGTAGTGGTCCATCCCCACCAGAAAGCAGAGGAAGTGCCTGTGCCCCTTGAAAATATGGATATGAAAATATGCGTCCTGAAGGTCCAGGGCCGCATACCAGTCCCCTGGGTCCAGGAAGGGGATAATAGAGGCCAGGGACACCATGCGGAACTTGGAATGGACTAGAAACTGGTTTAGGTCCTGCAGGTCGAGGATGGGCCTGAGGCCCCCTTTGGCCTTCGGGGATCAGGAAGTATCGGGAGTAGAATCCTTTGCCCTGGAATTCCACAGGTACCCTTTCCAATGCCCCCGGGTGCAGAAGCCGGTCTACCTCCTGCCCCAGGAGGCGGACATGCTCCGGGTCCCCCGGGGTCATCATGGAGGGCGGGTGATTTGGTGGGGGTGAGGTGAACTGCAACATATAGCCCTTGGAAATGGTACTGAGGATCCACTGATCCGATGTTATGTGGGACCACGCCCTGTAGAAGGCAGACAATCGGTTGCAGAACACAAACTTTATTAAACGGGGGGCCACAACGCCCTGCGCATGGAAATCGCGGAAGCCATCGAGCGGGCCGCAGTGTCAGCTACATCCAACGCCATTTGCAGGGCCAAATTGCTTCTGGCTATTAAATGGGGGGTCTCCCTGGCAACAGGCCTGGTGCCCCCCTACAAATAGTCAAAACCGCCTCTTTCCCTGCCTCTTGCCCTTAGAAGGACCAGGCTGCGGGTCAGAGTGGGACTGCCGCTGAGACCGACGCTTCTGGTCTCTGGGCCTTTTGTACGGGGTCGCTAATGTGAGTCTCGCCCAGACAGCGGAGACACTCAGCGTGTGGGTCACTCCTAGGCATAGAACGGTGACAGGAGTCACACGACTTGAAGCCTGGGGCATGTCCCAAGCCCACTCTAACAACTGAAGAAACAATCCACGAACAGTACCACTAAGATCGAGAAGAGAAGGCTGCAGCAGAGCTGGAGCACAAAGTTCCGACTACCTTCACTGGTGGCAAGAAGGAACTGAGGGTGGGGGGGAGTGCGCAGCTCCCCTTATAGCATGGTATAGAGGCACCACTCTAGGGGTCGCAGCGGCGCTCCCCCAGTATGGATACTGCTAAGGGAAAAAACTTCCGGCACCGGTGCATGTGGCGAGCACGCACACCTACTGTGGAATACTCCTGAGCAATCACTCAAAGAAGAAAATGTTGATACTTCATCATCTGGCAAAGTTATTCTTTAAAACAATCTTTTGCCAGCAACTTCCCACTCAAACATTACTTTATAAGGCAAAGGAATACTAGAAGTGAGTCAATTTACATACCATGGTAGTCACATGCAAGCCAATGGGAATGTCCAGAAGGAAACAATGTCACTAATTGGCAAGGCAGCAGCTGCACTGACCATCTTAAACAAGATTTAGTCATTGAAAATCTACAGCTTAAAGACCAAATTATGAAACTTCAATTTAACTGTTATTTCCATTTTAACATATGGATGGGAAAGCTGGAAATCCACCAAATGTTTATACAGTCATTTAAATGCCTTCAAAAGCAAATCCCTTAGGAAAGTACTAGGTATTAATGAATTTATAACCAATATTGAGCTTCATCAGAGAATTCAATAATCCTGAAGCTCTAATGTTATCCAGAAAAGGAAAGAGAAATATCTTGGATAAGTGTTAAGCATGAAGCCAGACAACTCTGCTGCCTCTGACTGTGAGGGTATTGGTTCATGCTTTTGCTGTGACAATGCACAGGTTTCTCACGCCCCAAATCCTGCATCGAAGATCCACTAACCGGGCAAATCAACTCCGGTGGCTGCCTGACTGACAAAACAATAAACCCATTGTGACTCTCAACACTTCATTAAAGCATTTCAAATACTGCACCGTGTCGAGTCTTTTCCCTTATAAACTTAAAAAAGCTGCCTCTGGGAGGTGAACATCTATGTCACAGCAGTGTGCCTAGAACAGTTCACATTTCAGATTGTTTTCATTAGGCAGAGCTCTGATATGTCTGAGTCTATGCTGAGGAATAATCTTTGAACAAGACACACACTGCTGCAAACATTTCCCAGTCTTCTCAGTGACTAGCTACAGCCTGTGTGCAGTGGGGAGAACTATGTGAGCCTCATTACTTTCTTCTGGTATTTTTCCACTCCAAAAAGCAATTCACACATGTGATGTTTACCCACACTGAGGAATGCATCTGCTGTATTTCATTGTACACTTTTTAGGGGTACAGCCATGTCAATATAAAACTTGGTGAAATAACTACTGAAAATAGGTGATGTATTTGCAAATCGATATCTGCCTTGATTATTCCAGTAGCTTCTGAGTGCTGAACCTGGGCAGGGAGGAAGTGCTGAGTCGTACAAGCCTCAATTGCCTATTGTCTTTTATGTTACTCCTGTGAAAAGACAGGAAAGAGATGCTGAATCTCTATAGAAATATCTAATAAGGCGAGCTGATTTTCAGTGGCACTCACGCTGCCCGGGTCCTGGTCACCAGTCGAGGGGGCTCTGCATTTTAATTTAATTTTAAATGAAGCTTCTTAAACATTTTAAAAACCTTATTTACTTTACATACAACAATAGTTTAGTTATATATTATAGAGTTATAGAAAGAGACCTTCTAAAAACGTTAAAATGTATGACTGGCACGTGAAACCTTAAATTAGAATGAATAAATGAAGACTCGGCGCACCACTTCTGAAAGGTTGCTGACCCCTGTAATAAGGCATAGTAACGTAGTAACGTGATCAGTAGTTTAACATTTTTACCAAATGTACTTGATTCATTAAGGCTTTTTTGGTGTGTTTGGGGAGTGATGATCCCTTGATTCCTCCACTATTATGAAGAGATGCCCCCTTCATCTACCCTCCTGATGCTCACAAGCATCACGATGCCACACATTGAATGCAAACACATTGCAAGTGGCCACAGGGCAGAGGGTAATTTAGCAGAGTTGTTAGATAGTGCTTAGTATGAATGTGTGACAGGTTTGTATTCTAGTTACATTGCAACATGGTGACACTAAATTCAACGAGGGTAGTTGTTCAACCACGAGTAGAGACCGTTCACCTCAGTGAGGATTTGCAGGGCAGGGTCCTCAAAGGGTGGCTTTTCGACAGGCTGGCTATGGTCAGGGGTTCCTGTTTAATTAAGAAATGGTAATGTGGGTGGGGAGCTTTCTGAGGATATGGAACTGATTTCCCTCTGGTGTGACTCCATTGCCTTCAGTGAAGTTAATCCTGATTTATTCCTGCATAAGCGAAGGAGAATCGGCTCCTATAAATTCCCCACTTCGGCCTCTTGGAGTTCAGTGCTAGAGCTTTCCCTGTGCAAGATGGAATAAAACTGTTCTCTCTTTGATTTTAAATGCTGTTTCTGACCAGCTTTGTTTCAGGGCCCTGCCACAGGTCCTCAATTCACGGAACACAGCCCCAAGCCAGCACAGCCTGCGGTCTCGTGATTGCAATTCGGGAAACAAAATGAACGTACAAAATCAAAAGCGTCCTTCATTCCAGTAAGGCTAATGTTAATTTCAGTTCTTAATCAAGCAGGCTTACTGATCTGTGGAGAGAGAGACTGTCAAACAGATGGATCCCAGGATACCTCTTGTTTGTCTACAAAGCCTGATTCATAATTTTTCACAACAAAATGAAACACGGGTTGATGTTTCATTTCAACAAGTCTTAGTGTTCAACCTCTGACTGAATGAATTCATTACAGGAACGGGGCTTAGGATTTGGGGAAGGAAGTGACATTCTTATTCAAGTCCATGTTTTATCCAGTCAAGGTTTCATTTGTTCACATCTGTCTTTATGGAAAATTGATAGGGGCTGTAATTACAGCCTGTTGGAAGCAAATAGGTAAGAACCATACTTTTCATTACCGAGGGGCCACTGGGATTAGCGAGAGAGACAGACATCTGGGCAGAGATTCTTTTTGCCTCTCTCTCTGCCATCTATTAAAACCTCATCACCATCACCCACCAATACACACTAAGAGGCATCTAGCAAAATCAACTGAAGCCTCTCATGTGCCTCAAGGCTTCTGTCAAGAAAAGGGCAACAGATGAGTAGGAGGGGGCTATCTTCTCTTTCAAAGAACTGCCTTGACTGAGTGTTACACTAATATTTTAACTCTGCCATGTTAGGAAGGAAAGTTTCCCCAGTGGCTACAGAGAAGCACTCGAGTCTCTTCATGTTTTAGGAAAGTGAGGGGAGAGGGAGGGGAAGTTGTTTGACTTATTTGTAACATAAGGTAACATGCCAGCTGTGCACACTACACTCCAGTATACAGACAGGTTACTGAGACAGGCTGGGCTTTGGTTCTTGTATTTTGGGCTATGATGTCATCATGGTTAGTGCTCTAGTTGGGTGGTGTTACAATGGGGACCACAGCAGGATTTACTACTGACTTGACATGGATGCTCCCTTCAGGCTGCTATGTCTTGGGTTCAGAGATGGATGATTTCACAGGCTTTCCTGCCACCATCACTTCCTTTTCTACAGCTTGAATTCCTTACTGAAACAAGATACCGCAGGGATGAGCACCTTATAAATGAGAAAGCTCTATTAGCAGTGCAACAAGGAATCATTTGTCTGATAGAAATAACCTGACCTTTCTGTAGTAGCTAGTTCTTTCAAAGCTTCATTCATACTAATTTAATACTTGCCACAAGTTTGGCCATAGGAAATATTATGATGGCTATAAAGCATTCGTTTTCCCCCAGTGATAAGAAAGAATTACTAACCTGTTGTTCTTCGAGAGGTGTTGCCCATGTCCATTCCAATTCAGGTGTGACCAGTGCCCAATTGGAGATTTTTCCCTCACTGGTACCCATCAGGGCGTACGTGTCCTCTGCTACCTCACACTGCTGCACGATGGGATAAAGGGCAAAGCCAAGCCTGGTCCAAACAGATTTCTACACCCAGGGGAAGGAGGGTGGGTTGTGGAATGGACATGTGGAACACATCTCAAATAGGTCAGTAACTGTTCCTTCTTCGAGTGCTAGCACATGCCCATTCAACTTAAGGGGACTTGGGTGCAGTTTGGTCTCGAGGTGGGATCAGAGTCTACCTGAACAAGCAGAATGCTAATGCTCTCCTGACATCCGAAGTGTGGAGTCTCTCTTAATCCTTATTAGAAAGAAGGTAGATATGCTGCCTGCTTGACGTGGAAGTGAGACCACTTTTGTGAGACATGTTAGAGGGGTCACAGGTGAATCTTGTCATTGAAGAAGGCTGTATATAGAAGTCCATACAATTGAGCATGTAGTTCACCTGCTTTCCTGGCTGAGGTGATTGCCACCGTAAAGTCTACCTTCATTGAAAGATTTAACAAGAAACAGGTAGATAAAGATAAATAGAACAATTATTAATTAGAGGGTGGGGAGAAGCCAAGATAGCTGCCAGATGGACCTTGATGGAACTAATGGCCAGACTCTGTTGTTTTAGGAATAAGAGATAGTCCAGAATACAGTGCATTAGAGCCTAGACCAGGGAAACCCTGGGACCAGATGGAAAACCTCTTCTACTTCGCCAGGTCAGTATATCTAGTAGATATCTTTCTACTACTTAAAAGTACATCATGAACTCCCTTTGAACAAACCTCTTCCTGAGAGGTTAGCCACGGAGCATCCTGCTGTCAGGTGGAGGCCCTGCAGGTTGGGGTGGAGGAGGTGATCATGATCCTGTGAGATGAGGGCTGGGTCCGGTGGCAGTGCTTGATTTTCAACAACAATCTGGTTAGGAGTGGAACTGAAGGAAATACATATAGGAATTTGTCTGTCTAGGGCAACAGGAAAGCATCGGAGAGAGGCCCTGGGCTGTGACCTGCTCAAGAACAAAACTGATGACACTTTCTGTTGACTTTCATTGCAAACAGGTCTATATGGGGAGTCCCCCAGAACTGGAAAATGCATCAGGCCATGTCTGGAAGGAGAGACCACTCATGGTGACTGGTGAAAGATCTGCTAAATTGCTCTGTATGCCCATAAAGTGAGAGGCTTTGAGGTTGATTGAACTGGTGATGCAAAAGTCCCATAGCCTGAATGGCTCTCTGCATAGCAGAGTCGACCGGGTTCCTCCTTGTCTGTTCACATAGAACATGGCTGCTATATTGTCTGTAAATACAAGCATATTTCTTCTCTTGACAAGCCAGTCAACTAGCCCTCAACTCCATTACATTTATCCACATTTAAATACTGTAAAAACAAGGAGTCCGGTGGCACCTTAAAGACTAACAGATTTATTTGGGCATAAGCTTTCATGGGTAAAAAAACCTCACTTCTTCAGATGCATGGAGTGAAAGTTACAGATGCAGGCATTATATAATGGCACATGAAGCGAAGGGAGTACTCCGTGTTGTTTTTGTGGATACAGACTAACAAGGCTACCCCCTGATATTTAAATACTGTGTAGACCATAAATCTTGTGTCTGTAGAGAACCCAGGTGAGCCCCCCAACCTACGGCAGAAGTGTCTGTAAGCAGAGTTAAAGCGGGCTGAGGAGGAGCAAATGGAAACACACACACACACAGGAAGGATTTGTCCACCAGTTTAGAGAAGCCAAGATCTGAGTGGGCACTAGCACCACCATGTCTAGAGGATAATGACCTAGAGAGTACACCAAAGCAAGCCACCTGTATAGTTTCCTGAGATGGTGCCTGGCATATCAGGCAACATAAGTGCATGAAGCCATATGCTCCAGAAGCCTGAGTCAATGTTGTACTATCATGGTAGGTTAAGCCTTCAGGTCTACAGCAATGGCAAGTATTGTCTGAAATCCTGACCGAGGAATAAAAGTCTTGGCTTCTGTAGAGTCTAGGATCACTCCTATAAACTCTGTGTTTTGTACAGGAGAGACAGGAGAGACTGCTATGTGTTGATAAGTTCTAATGCATTGAAGATGGATTGGAGGAGAGACAGGCTGGACAGCACTTGAGCTTGGATTGGCTTTTCACCAGCCAGTCATCAAAGTAGGTAAACACGTGTATTCCTGACCTCCTCAAGAACATAACTACCACTCCCATCTACTTTGTGAAAATTCAGGAAGTTATGGACAGGCCAAATGATAGCATTATGAACTGGTAATGGAATTGATGGACCATGAATATGAAGAATTCTTCAGATGTTTATTTAGCTGTCACAGGTCTAGTATAAGGACTGAGAGCTCCTTTTGCTTTCGGGATTAGGAAATAGTGGGAGTAAAACTCCTTCCCCCTGAATAACTGAGGAACTTTCTCCATGGCTCCCTGCCATAGGAGAGATTGCACCTCCCAAAGAAGAACCTCATTGTGAGAGTGGTCCCTGAAAGGGATGAGGAAGGAGGAGTGTGAAGGAGGGATCAAAATAAATTGAAGGGTATATTCTAATTCCACTGTGCTTTAGGGCCAACTGGTCTGAAGTGAAGCAGGACCAACCATTTAGGCAGGGGGATAGCCAGCTGGCAAACAGAGGAGTAGGAGAGGCTGGCACCATGGAAGCCGGTATGCTGTCCTTGATAAACACATCAGAATATTTGCTTTGCACTCCCAGATTGGCTACATGAACTAGGAGTTGCAAAAGAAGGAGGGGTGGTCTTTTTCTATAACCTCTACTCTTTTTCCTTGCTAGCTCCTGGTGGCAAGGCATGAAAGTAGTAAAGCAGGGTGGCTACTGAGGACAGAACTGCTTTTTCCTTTGGGGCAGGTGTATAAATGCCCAGTGATTTTGGCATTACCCTGAACCCCTTCAGCCTATGCAGTTTGTCAGAGCAGACCCCTCAACGGGCAGATCCTGTATGGTCTGTTGGACATCTTGAGGGAAATCTGATGACTGGAGCCATGAACATCTATGCATTGTAAAGGCTGATGCCATGCTGCAGAGTCAGCAGCATCCAGACCTGTCTGAAGTGAGGTTCTAGCCACTAATTTACCCTCATCCACCACTGTGAGAAATTTTTGTCTCATGGCCTCTGGCAATCTGTCCTTAAATTTTAATATACTGTACTAGAGGTTAAAAGTTAGAGGTTAAAGTCATAGCGTCCCAGCAATGCCTGCTGGTTAGCAATCCTGAGCTGCAGGCCAGCCATCGAATAAAGCTTTCTGCCAGACAGTTTTTTAACATCCTTTGATTTTGGGCAGATGGCTACTGCTCCCCCCCACCCCCCACACTCTCTCTCTCTGCTTAGCAGCTGAGACCAACAGCAACCCCTCTGAGAGGGTACAAAATACCTGCATTCAGCCCACTTTAATGTGGGTGGAAGGAACGCCAGAGTCTGATATAGTATTATGGTGGGCTCCAGAATAGCTTTATTAATTGGAAGTGCCATCCAAGTAGGTCCTACAGCAGCCAAAATGTTAATCAGACTTGCAAATCTATTCCACCTGGATATCCAAGGTAGAAGTCACCCTCATGGGGAGGGAGGGGGCGGGGGAGAGAGTAACCTTCTGACACCACTGCCTTGTCAGGTGAAGAGGAGGATTGGGCATGGTGGAGCCTCCTTTGGCACTACCAAGGAGGGGATTTACCAGAGCAACATCCTCCTGTTCAGTACTAAGTGGAGTACTGGGCAAGGGCTTCCTACTGTACTTGGCAGGATGGGTCTTGACACCTACTTGAGGAAGCAGAACTGATAGGACAACGTGAAGAAGACGACCTGTTGGAAGGCAGAAACCCCCAAAAGGTTCCAAAATAGTCATTGGTAAGGACCCAGAGCCCAATTCCTTCGAGACCATAGATCCATAATGGCAAGCCAAGATGGGCCCATCAGTAGGTATCATTGGAGTAAGCCCTAGGAGGGGAATGGTGAGGTACAAGACCTGAGTACTATACATATGGGAACCTCTGAGTCCAAAGATGAATCAGCTTCCTCTGATCAATGGAAGGGCTGTTCCTATCAGTACCAGTGAACAGTTCTGAAAGCCCAGAAAAGACGGCTCAGGAGAGATTGTTGCTGGTTTCCCTCTGGATGGCACCAAATGATGAAGCAATTAAAGATCTGGAAGTGACCATGGTATCGAAAGCTGGGTGGTAGTGATGAGTTGATGGCACCAGGATAGCCGCTTGCTGGTGTGACAACATGGCACCATTAAACACAGTGGTACAACTTCAGGGGCCTGTTGCAATGGGGCCTGTGCTGGTGCTGGCATCAACAGTCTCACATGAGCAGATGACCGCTACAGGAAGTGCCTCAACTTTAGTGCACTCCAGTTCCTTTGTCCACATGCTTGCTGGACTTTGGTTACAGGGATCTCCCTCTCCCAGAAGCTGAGTCCTTCCAGGACAACTTGTAGCACTTCTTTCTCAGCACTGGAGAAGGAGACGGGTGCTAGGATCCAGCCAACACAGGAGGAGTGCTCCTGACAGAAGCAGGAGTGCTTGGCAGCCATTCTGAGCAGGAAGACTCTGAATGTGGACACAGAGCTGCTCCATCTGTAGAAATTTAAAGTCTGGCCTCCATGTCTCTTTTGGTTCGTGGTGTAAAGTCCCTACAAATTGATGCCAATCCCTGATCAGAGACTCTCAGAAACACTTTAGGCCACTGCAGTGAGGGTTCGCTTACCGGCATTGGCATTCGGCATGAATGACAGAGTTTGAAGCCCAGTGACCAGGGCATGCTTCAGCCCTGGTATCGAAACCCAACAAAGGGAACCAAAGTGCATAACAACACTCTGAAAAGGAGACAATACTAAAAACCACCCAACACTAAAACTATGGCTAAAGCAGTACCAACTATGTATAGAATAGGCAAACTGGGAAAACTTGAGAAGGCAGGACAAGATGCTATAAAAAATGTCATGGGTGCTAAGAAGAACTGAGTGGAGATGCTCCGTCATTTATACCATTGTGCAGTGGCACAAGGTGGGCACATGCACCAACCCAACTGGTAGTGCAGAAGGAAAAAATCTCCACCAACTGTGCACTGAGTGCATACACACCTGAATGGCATGGACATGTGCAATCACTTGAAGAAGAATTGTTTGCATGTCCATCAGCTATTCAAATATTTTTAAACAAGTGTGTTGTGATAGTTTGTATAGGTGTAACAAGGGTGACTGAGAGGAAGAAAAGAAGGCTAGAAAAGCTGCCTGCCCTAGCGCATGCATAGTTTATAGTCCTCAATGGAACTGACACTGTCACAAACACTTGGAATTCACCAGCTCATGTGTGAATGTGGCATGATGAATTCTTGGCTTTCCATTTATCAAGTGTTAGTGGATTCAAGACAAAGTTAAAATGGATCTTTAAAGTGCCATGGGTTAAAAAACCCAAGAAAGTCCAAAGGAATTTCTAAACCTTATGGCTTTGGAAGATGGGCCAGAATCTGGCATAAAACTTAAGTAGTGAGTCATGTTCTTATTACTTACTGTGACACTTATTTGTCTTAGCGGATGGTTTCAGACACTCCCAGACAGCGCTCTGCCCAGATTAAAAACTGCCGATTATTAAAGCAGAAATATTGCCCACCCTAAGCATTTTCAACATGTCCCCCTGTCAGTCTCTGAACTGACTACTGATCAGATCTCATACAGATAGGATAAATATTCTGTTTTACAGAAAATATCTGGCGTGGCTTATTTTAGCAATTTCCTTGCGATTTATTCATTGCATTGAGGTCCAGCCAAGAAGCTGCCCGGTGATTCATACTTACAGGTGTAAAACTATCAGGCTCAGTGATCTAAGTGTAACCCTTCAAATTGGGAATTGCCCTGTCTTTCTCCTCCTGACACTATCTCAGTTTCAGCTTTCAAGTTTCATCTCAGATTGCACCTGTTTGACTTGCCATATTCCAAAGCACAATAAAGTGCTAATTTACTTTTTACTGAAGTACCTTGGCATACAGCGTCTGGAAGCGTGATGGCTTGATGTGATCCATCTATCTTTGACAGACTGATTCTGTATTAGTAACTTCAAACCTAATGACTTTTATAAAGGTAAACAACAGGAGGAGAAGCTGGAGATATTGATAACATATGACACTTCTCCAGAGTCTTATCTAAGAATCTCAAAGTTCTTAAACAATTGATGGAGCCTCAACACCCTGGTGAAGCAGGCATTATCCTCATTTTGTAGATATGTAAAGTGAAGCAAGAGAAATGATATAAATCACTCAAGGTTAGACAGGGAGTGACTTTCAGACTAGAATTAGAAATCACGGATGAAATCCTGGATCCACTGACGTCAGAGGGAGTTTTGCCATTGACTTCAGTGAGGCCTGGATTTCATCCCAAATCTCCTGACTCAGACCCATGAGCTATCCACTAGGCCATGCTTCCTTCCTCTTCATATAGGGATAATTGGGGAACATTATCTCATCAAGAGCATGTTAAGATGCCTATCTGTTGCATTTTTAAATGGTCATCCTAATTTTATTGTGGCCTCTTTCAAGTCCAGCAAGCCTAGCTTGCTGATATCAGAGTATCTCAAAATAAATGTTGGTAAAAGTGTGGAAAGAGTCGTAGGTGAGAGGTGCCGGCCACTTTGTTTAATTCAATGTTGGAAGATGCTCAGATGTTACACTGATGGGTTTGGTATAAGTAGGTGAACAGAATAAAATCCTAAACTAAGGCTGATAAAACCTTTATATTTCATCATCACTTATTCTTTCAATAGCCATATACATAATGATTCTAGCTGACCCTGAACTCTAAACACCTCCCTCCATTATTTGCCATCTTACATTGCTTTAGACCTTAGGCGATGTGTTTTCAGATCAAATTACAGGAGTTAGCATCTAAGAATCCCATGCTACTTCTCCTTGCAAGGCCTTGCTCATCACTTTAAAAAATTTTTGCCCTAAGCTAGTATGGTTCTTAAAATGAAATATCAAAGCATTGTAGTTTTCTGTTGTTTGTTTTAGCTGTTTGATAAAAGATTAGACAGTCTATTCCCTAGAACGCTGTTCAACAAACCACCGGGTCTCCCCAGTGAAAACAACCAAGAGATGGCAACTTCTATCTTGTTTCATTCCCAACATTCAGCAGAATGACTAATCATGTCTTAGTGCTCTGAAAGCTGGGCAAGACTCATTCCTGTGTGGTGGGTACTGTCAAATGCAAAGAACTGCAGGGAGAATGGGAATCTCCCTTCAAACTGTGGATGCATCGATGCAGCTATGCCACTGTAAGTTCTGTAGTGTAACCAGAACCCAAGACTGAATCCCGTTTGTGAATCTGCCCCAGCTGGTGCATGGGTTGTAACTGGAAGCTAGCCAAGTCTCTAAGCTCTGCCCCAACACGAGGGAATTGCTAGTAGCACCAAATATGAGCTCATCCCTGCCACTCAGAATGCAGAAGCCAAGACAGTTTTCAGCTCTGGTAGACTCCGTCACTGTGCTTCGTGTGCGTGATTTTCTTTGCCGAGGAACTTTTCATAGAGCTGATGATTCCTGGGAGCTCTTTGCCTCTGAAACAGACCTGACCTTTTCAAGCTCTTCACTCCAGGGTGCTTTACAAAAACTAAAACCATACAGTGAAACATCACCACGTACACCAAGGTTACAAATCCAGCCAAGCTTGTAAACTGATGCCATTAACATTGCTTTTGTTATTAGGAATGAACATATGCAAATTACCTGCTTTGTGATTTCGCCCTTTCATCTTTTGATGGTGACAGAGTCAGGATATATTCATTAGCTTTAGCTACATATCCCTTATGTAGTAGTCCTCTCTGTTCTAGGGCCGCTCAGTGTTAAGGTATAAAACAAATAGATATCACCTGCGAAACCTCACCTGCTGCCAACTGGCAGCTTGTGAAGAGAATATCTTCAGGCATCATATACCTCCAGCTCTGAACTGTCATTAATCACAACACATCAAGGATATGTAACTATAGCTCCTCCTGGCTCCTGTTCTGGTGCAGCCCCAGTCGGCCACTCTGTCCCTCCCAGGCTTGGGCAGGTTCTCGGCTGCTTCACTATGCGAGGGTCTGCTCGCTCTAGCCCTCTTGTCTGGAGCTCAGACACACACCGTCACACTCCTTCTCTCCACATCCCTGGAACAACCAGCGTTTCCTCTTCCCGGAACAATTAGCATGTCCTTCCCCTTAGGACAAGGTTTTAAAGGGGTCGTGCTGTACTCTATAAACTACAAGAGGTTTATAAATATACCTATTTCTATTATTGACACAAACAAAACTAGAGAGGCTTCCAATTACTGATTCAAGAAGAATTTAGTGCCCATTAGGTCATAGAGGATGGGGATTTCTGAAGTGTGTATATACAGCGTTCACCCTTAGTTGCCATGTCTCCGATGACCTCATGTCAATGCCATCCTGTAGGGTTACAATCCCAGCAAGCTGAAAATTAGGAATCAGAAAAAACTTTGTTCAAAAAAAGGCCCCAAAACATCACCACCAACTTCATCACCCATAGCTTTAGGAATTTTCCTTTTTAATCCAAAGCAGAAATGCTTCTGTGCTCCAGGACCGGTCATATAAATCAATATTATACCCTGTTTAATACGCACACTGATTTACTGGTAATGTTTCAGCTCACAGAACTTTTGTCAAAATGATTTAAGCAGACAAGCCATCAGCCGCCCCATCCATAATAGGGTTTTTCATGCTTAGCTTGTCCTAAATGCACATGTATAGGATCAAGGATCTTGCGCCTGGAAAAATTGAAATGTTCAGTTAAAAAACGCTACAGTCTTTCAATGAATTCAATAGTCCATATCCTAGCTCTCTCTCTCGCGCTATAATGGGTATGCCAAGTAGGTAAGAGAACAAAACATTTATTTTATATCTTAATTTATAAAATGTGTCCTGTTACAAGAAGCCTCAGGGTAAACGTACACAATTGAAAACAATTACTGTTTAAAATCACAAGAGTCCACCTCTCTCAATTTACAAACAGTGGTACATCCTGCTAAACCTGCCCTCACCCTTCCTCAGGCACAACCTGGGGGCAAGAAGAGATCCACCACGCCTACAAGGTCAGGAAAATAAATTCCAGAGTTGAGCAGCCTCCACTAATAGCATCCAATCACCTGCGTCCTTATACTTAGCTCTTATACTTAGCTCTGGGAATGGAATTGCTTGAGGGCACCATCTGTAGAGCCCTGCGCCAATAAAAATTTATATCCGCAGATGCGGATATCTGTGGATATAAATCGGTATCCACAGAATAGCAGGGTTCTCCCAGAACTGCAGCAGTGAAAGGAGCAGAATGTGGGGCCAGCGCTCCGTCAGCAGCTCCTCTGGCGCAGCTGTACTGCCCTCAGCCCGCCCACCAGCAGCTGTCCCTGGTTGCATGCTCGTGTTCAAATGGCACACACGCCCCCAGACAGGAGACGCAGACAGCTGCGTGAAAGGGACGGAGGGGGGGACTGGAGGTGGGGCTACAGGCGGTACAGGAGAGAGGACTGCACTGGAGGAGTTGCCAGTGTGAAAGCCCTGAGGTTCCGCGGATACTAATTTATATCCACAGATGTATGTTTGTAGCCACGCAGAGCTCTAACCATCTGAACTCAAATGTCTTGGCAGTACATGAGGAAAGACGTGGTCTCTTAAATAGCCAAGACCCATTAAAATCAAAACCTTGAACTGAACATGTAATTGAGAAGTAATCCAGGGTTTTTCTGTTGTGATATACTGTTGGCAGCCAGTACCACCAGAGGCTCTAGGGGGGCCCCAGACAGAACACATTCCAGTAAGCCAATATGGAGGTCTCAAATGCAGGTCACCGTGTTTACAGAAAATGGTGTGTTCTAGCCTGAGGAAAGGGGAGACAACTATTCTGGGAAGGGGTTGGATGATTTCAAGCAGGTACCCCCAGGAGATAAGAAAGGACTCAAATGCAAAACTGCTTCTCGCTTGTAAACCACCAGCTTGAACTAAAGCACCAGGTCCACTAGCTGGAGGCTGTAACAGGTTTAAAGGTTCATAAATTGGGGTGTGTGTGTGTGTGGGGGGGAGATTTTGGCAAACCAGTAAAGTGCCTAAAACCACTATGGCTTATTGTTAAAAAGCAACCTAGTCAGCAAGCTGTTAAAAGCAAGACTCAGCTTGACCAAGGTAGGAGGGGGGGTTTTGGGTGCCACAGAAAGGGCAGCTTGACCCTGTGTCCTTCCTGATAAGAATTGTGTTGAAGTTGCTGATAAATGCATTTTAAAAGAGCAGGATGTACCCTCAGGAATGTCTATTGGGGTCTCAAGGCTGCAAACTCTGGAAAGACCCATACCTGGTTAATCAATAATCAGAAGGAGCCTCTTGCTTGCCCATTGGAAATGCTTGCTTGACAAGTTTTCTTTAAGGGATATGGCATTCTATTACTAATGTATAAATAAGGGAAAAAAGCTTGAGATAGGTGGGACTCTTCGGGACTGGTGTCTCCCTCTGGATGCATCTTGTGTTCCCCAGCAGCAGACGGGCTGCTGCTGTGTCACTTGAAAGCCAAACTCAGCTCTGGTAATTATCAAGGGTTGGAGGTGTTTTACTAATCTTGTTGCGGACGTGTGTAAATGCTTGAGATTAAGTAAAGTTTAGCTTTAAGTGAAAGCATTCTTGTGTTGTCCTGTTTGTGCCAGCCATCTATCGGTTGGACGGCTGTGTCTCCCCTGATTTATTTCCTGACACCTCCTCGCACAGAGTAAAAGTTACCAAGAGCTTTGGGTTGAAACCCCGGGTAACGTGTGTGTGTGAAAGTTTGAGTGAGTTTGTCCATTGTGTGCTTGCTTGAAGATTACAGTGTGGTCTGTTTTGGGGGCTATGTGCTGAGCCAAGTGGCCTAGCAGGCTAGGCTGAGAGCTTGCTATCAAGGCTCTCGCCTGCTATTCCTCGATCCCTAACTCCTTTAGGATCTCCTGACAAGAGGGCAGGGCTAACTCAGGGAGAAGAGGGGGGGGGGGGGGTTTTAAAAAGCCAGATCCTAAACAACCAGTGGATCAACAGAGACATTTTGCAACAGAGTTTAGAGAGGGAGCGTAAGAAGCTGCAAACATGCTCTAAACTTAGGCCAGTGAACTTACCTCAAAAAAACAAACAAAAATACCCAAACAAAACCCTGCAAGAGTAAAAATAACACAGGCAGAAGACCAGCAGCAGAGTGGGGGTGATCCAGTTTATTGCACTGAATGCAGCACATATGACTATGATGTATGTATACATTCAGTGCTAGTAGCTCATGGCCCTCCGAGACAGAGTATGGGTTCTTGAGGCCAGAGTGGCTGAATTGGAGGAGCTAAGGGAGACAGAAAGGTACATAGGGGCACAATAGAGCAGTCCCACCCCCAGTCTGACAGCCTCTGTGCTGTTAAGGAGGATGAACATCTCAAAGAAGGAGAACATCAAGCTGGATTGTAGTGATACAGTCCCATAGTTGAGACCCTCCTTCCAGATAATGTCATGGTATCCTCTCACACTGAGGATACCCCTCTTAAAGAGGGAACACCAGTTACTAGGAGGAGAAAGGTAATAATGGTGGGAGATTTAATTATTACAAATACAAATGCTTGAAGTCTTAATACTAACATGGGTGAACTAGAGTGCCTGGCATTACATGAGGAAATTGATATAATAGGCATTATAGAAACTTGTTGGAATGCAGATAATCAATTGGACACGGTAATACCAGAGTACAAATATATAGACATAACAGAGTATATTGTGCTGGTGGGGAAGTGGCACTATATGTGAAAGAATGCATAGTGGCAAATACAGTAAAAATCTTAAATGAACCAAACTGTAACATGGAATCTCTACGGATAGAAATTCTCTGCTTGAACAGTGAGTATAGCAGTAGGAATATACTACCAATTACACTGCTCTACAGCCAAAATGCTTCTGAAATAAATGTAGTCAAACTTTACTAATTCTGGGTCACTGAGAACGAAAATGATGCTTAAAATTGTTGATTGGCTCTAGTTTTCAAGATATGCTATTGGGTCAGTATATATGACCCTTGACTTGGGAATGGCGGAGGATAAGTGAGTTATAAAGGGAAGGGATCTCAATTTAAACCAGAAATGACTAAAATACATCTTTGATTGGATCTATGAATAAATCTATGACTGGGTTTGGACAGTACTTGCTTTTTAGGCAAAACAATGAATGATGCAATCTGAAGCTGGTATTGCATCAGACAGGATATGAATTGCATCATGTTATTCCTAGAAGTCATGGATGATGCAATCATAACAAAGCTACATCACTCTGCTGAACAAATTACCCTATATCAGCTCTAGAAATCATACAGTGTCATGCTCTCTTATTTGTCAGTGTTTGATTTTGCAAAGGGACACATTTCTGTTTAGCCAAAGTGAGCAGAGATGCCTCGTACTTGTGTGAACAATGCAGATAACTTCTGCTATGTTTGTGGTGAAGTCACTTTTGCATCACAAAAGCGCAGTATAAGTGAAGCTAAGATAAAGGAAGGTGTCTTTGTTGGTCCTCAGATTCGTGAACTTCTTCGAGATGATGCATTTGAACATGCACTGCGTGACAAGGAAAAGACGGCATGGAAAGCCTTCCAGTTAGTGGCAATAAATTTTCTTGGAAACAACAAGGCACACAACTACAGGTTGTTGGTGGAACACCTCCTCAAGGCATACAAAAGCCTTGGTTGCAACATGTCACTAAAGATACATTTTTTGCACTCTCATCTAGATTTTTTTCCACCGAACTGCGGAGCAGTGAGCGACGAGCATGGCGAGCGATTTCACCAGGACATTGCAACAATGAAGAAACACTATCAGGGCAAATGGAGTCCATCAATGCTTGCAGACTATTGCTGGACAGTGACAAGAGATGCTCCATTTAATGAATACAAGAGACAAGCCAAGAAGCGCCGAGTAGACACTGAATAGGACTAAACTATGTACATAATAGTTTTTTGCCTTTTGGTTCATAATAAATGTTATTTATATAACCCTTTTGCTGATTTTTAAAGTGTTACATAAACAGGACAGGTGAAATATCATCATGTAAAGCAACCATAAACACATGAAAAGACCTAGGTTTACAATTTACGATTAAAACTCTACTATCTACACAATATACATAGACATAAAATGTAAAAACTTAAATATCTTAGAAACAGTAGCCCATCAGTTGTTTTAATTGTCATATTTGAATTCAGCACATCAAAATACATAATAAATAGCACATTTTATCTCTGAAGCAGACGACTTCTCAAAAATTGTAGACCAGTGTTATCTGATTGGAATGATGATGGTGATTGTGAAATGCTCAGGATGATTAGAGAGGGTACAAAGGCAGAAAACATTATAATAATGGGAGATTTCAAATATTCTCATATTGACTGGGTATATCTCACCTCAGGAAGGGATGCAGAGATAAAATGCTTAGAAAATGACTGTTTCTTGGAGCAGGTTGTCCTGGAACCCACAAGGGGAGAGGCAATCCTTGATTTAGTCATAAGTGGAGCACGCGATCTGGTCCAAGAGGTGAATATAGCTGAACCACTTGGTAGAAGAGACCATAATGTAATTCAATGTATCATCTCTGTAGGGGGGGAAATGCCAAAGAAATCCACCACTGTAGCATTTAACTTTAAAAATGGGAACTATCTACAAATGAGGAAGCTAGTTAAATGGAAATTAAAAAGAAGTCACAAGGCAAAATGCCCACAAACTGCATGGGGATGGTGTAAAAACACCATAATAGAGGCTCAAACTATATGGGTACCCACATCAGGGCCGGCTCCAGCTTTTCTGCCGCCCCAAGTGGCTAAGCGAGAAAAAAAAAAAAAAAGCTGTGATTGGCAGCAGCTCTACCACACCACTTCATTCTTCGGCAGCAATTTGGCAGCTGGTCCTTTGCTCTGAGAGGGACTGAGGGACTCGCCACCAAATTGCCGCCGAAGACCCGGACATGCCGCCCCTTTCTATGGGCTGCCCCAAGCACCTGCTTCCTTCG
Source organism: Trachemys scripta elegans (assembly GCF_013100865.1). NCBI lineage: Eukaryota > Metazoa > Chordata > Testudines > Emydidae > Trachemys > Trachemys scripta. The sequence goes on from NC_048300.1 coordinate 97,795,060, forward strand.
CTGATGCCTGGAGCCGGCCCTGACCCACATGAAAAATAAAAAGTAGTAAGAAGATCAAAAAAAAAAAAAAAAAAAGGCAAAAAAGGCACTAGGGCTAAACATCAGATTAAAAGAGGTGGTTAGAGGCAAAAAAGTCATCCTTTAAAAATTGGAAGTCAAATACTACTGAGGAAAATAAAAAGGAGTATAAATGCTGGCAAGTTAAGTGTAAAAGTATAATTAGAAAGACCAAGAAATGTGAAGAGCAATTAGCAAAAGACACAAAAACTAATAGCAAAATAAATGTTTATGTAATCTGAAGGAAGCCTGCCAATCAGTCAGTAGGGGCACTGTATGATGATAAGGGAGCACTCAAGGACAATGCCATTGCGGAGAAGATAAATGAATACTTTGTATCGGTCTTCACTGCAGAGATTATGAGGGAGACACACAGACCAGAGCCATTCTTTTCAGATGACAATCTGAGAAACTGTGCCACATTGGTGTTAGTCTATCAGGAGGTAGCCACGTTAGTCTGTATCCACAAAAACAACAAAGTCTGGTGGCACCTTAAAGACTAACAGATTTATTTGAGCATAAGCTTTCATGGGTCAAAAACCTCACTTCTTCAGATTCATGGCATCTGTTTTGTCCCAGATTGAGGTGTCAGTAGAGGTGGTTTTTGAACAAATTAAACAATAAATCACCAGGACCAGATGGTATTCACCCAAGCATTCTGAAGGAACTCAAATATGAAATTGCAAAACTATTAACTATGCTATATAATCTATTGCTTAAATAAGTCTCTGTACAAGATGACTAGAGGGTAGCTAAAGTAACACCAATTTTTTAAAAAAAGGCTCCAGAGACAATCCTGGCAATTACAAGCCAGTAAACCTAACTTCAGACTAGGCAAATGGGATGAAACCATAGTAAAGAATGGAATGATCAGAGACACAGATAAAAACAATATTTTGGGGAAGAGTCAACCCAGCTTTTATAAAGGGAAATCACATCTCACCAAGTACAATTCTTTGAGGGGGTCACCAAGCATCTGGACAGGGGTGATCCTGTAGATATAGTACACTTGGACTTTCAGGAAGCCTTTGACAAGGTCCCCTCACAGGCTCTTAAATAAAGTATCTGAAGAAGTGGGCTGTAGTCCACGAAAGCTTATGCTCTAATAAATTTGTTAGTCTCTAAGGTGCCACAAGTATTCCTGTTCTTTAAATAAAGTAAGCAGTCCTGGGATAAGAGGGAAGGCCCTCTCATAGATCAGCAACTGGTTAAAAGATAGGAAAAAAGGATCAGAACAAATGGTCAGTTTTCACAATGGAAAGGGGGAAATAGCTGGGGTTCCCCAGAGTTCTGTACAGGGACTTGTGCTGCTCAACAAATTGCTAAATGATCTGGAAAAAGGAATAAACAGTTAGGTGACAATGTTTGCAAACGATACAAAATTAAACAAGATAGTTAAGTTCAAAGCGGACTCTGAAGAGTTACAAAGGGATCTCACAAAAGAGGGCAACAAAATATCAACATTGAATTTCATCTGCCAAGTGCAAAGTACAGCACATTAGGAAACATAATTCCAACTATATACACAAAATGATGGGAGTCTAAATTAGCTGTTACCCCTCAAGGAAGTGATCTCAGAGCCATCATGGGTAGCTCTTGAAAACATCTACTCAATGTGCAATTAGAAACCATTAAGAAAGGGATAGATAATAATAATGCCACTATATAAATCGATGCTATGGCCATACCTTGAATAATGTGTGCAGTTCGGATCTCCCCATGTAAAAAAAAATATTAGAATTGGAAAAGATGCAGAGAAGGGCAACAGAAATTATTAGGGGGTATGGAACAGCTTCCATATATGGAGCAATTAAAAAGCCTGGGACCGTTCCGCTTAGAAAAGCGATGACTACGGGGGAATATGATAGAGGTCTATAAAATTATGAATGGTGTGAAGAAAGTATTATTTACCCCTCCACCTAACACATGAACTAGCGGTCACCTGACAAAAAAGCAGATTTAAAACAAACATAAGGACTTCTCCACTCAACTCACACTCAACCTGTGGAACTGGGATGTTGTGGAGGCCAAAAGTATAGCCAGGTTTAAAAAAAGAATTAGATAAGTTCATGGAAGATAGACCTATCTCTGGCTATTAGCTAAAATGGTCAGGGATGCAACCCCATGCTCTGGTTGTCCCTAAACCTCTAACTATGAGAAACTGGGTCACTCAAAATTGCTCTGTTCGGTTCATGTCACTGGCCACTGTAAGTAGACAAGATATGGGACTAGATGGACCATTGGTCTCACCCAGTAGGGTTGGTCTTATATTTGCCAGCATTTTGCACATGGGGATGAAAAAAAAATGTGAAAAGCTGTTCCCGCCTTCTGAGAAACCCCCCAAAGAAAGTTTGGGTTTAATGAGAAAGGACTAGGAGCCAGCATAGGAAAGCCAGGCTGCACTGGGCACGGTGGGGTATAAGAACTGACTTGGAATCCAGAGTGGCTCCCCACAGGGAAGCAAAGCAGCAGCATAAGAGAAGGCAGGTTGGGAACATGAAGCCAGCCCACTTGTGGTGTACGTTCCAGAGCTCAGCAGGAGATTGTAGGGTAGTTTAGTTGTTTAGCAAAGGGATCCTTTTGCTGAAGGCAGTGGAAAAAAGGCGGAGCTCTTGCTGGAAGGGCTATGGAGAGAGAGGCACTAAAGGGCTAAGCAGGAAATACATAAAAATGAATACAATTGTCTTTAAAGTTTTAAGGGTTAAGTGTGATCTCCAAAGTATGACTGAGTACACTATGGGTCTGATTTTCAGAGGTGCTAAGTGCATCTGTGAATCATGTCCTAGACCACTGCTCCACATCTCTCCTATTCCCCTTCCACTCTACAAACATACAAGCATACATTATAAAGGCTATGCTTGATTGTATTCCTTCCTTTAAAATTTTCTAGTAACTGAAGCAATTTTAAAGCAGTTCAATTCCTATTTCAAACAATCAACATTTTTATTGAGTATTGAATCATTTGCAAATAAGTTGATTTTCCCCATAGCTTGTTTTCTAAATAAAAAAATGTATGTAAGTAGTATCAACCAACCTTGTTTGGAAACTATAGCAAATTGTTTAAAATATGTTTTTAAAAGAGTCATATCGCCTAGGAACTGGTTAACATGAATGTATAACAGCACATTTAAAACCGGAAAATGATGAAATAATACCAGTTACAAAATATATGTTTTTTGATTGAATAAACAAGGATGTATTTGAACTGAAGGACTGAATTCTAATGAAACTGGGAAATTTATTTGCAACTCCAATGTTCAACAGGGTATTCACATACTGTTATTTGTAATACATACAGTACACTTTTTTTTTTAAATTATTAAAGCAAGCAGTTAATTGCTTGGTTGTTTAAATTTAAATCTATCAGACAGCAGAGAAGGATTGCATAGTGTCTATGTCACCAAGGAAGGAAAATTGCAGAAGAATATGCACAGATTTGTTATTTTCCCCCCATATGTTGTTTTCATAAATGTACCTTGAAGCTATCCCACGGGAATAGTTTTTAAAATGTGGTTTACTTCTGAGCAGAGGAATATCAAAACAATCTTATGTTAAAAATTAATTTTATTCCAAATGAAACTTATAATATGTATCCAGATGAGAAGGGAGAAGTGTGATCATTCTCTGCCACAAAACTCAAAAGAATGCCATACCTTTTCTCAATGTTACTGCAATATATTCCTTTTATTTATTATTGTCTCAGAGGAAGAATGTTACAATGTAGTGTTTTAAGTAGCTTTTACTTGGCAGCAGAGTAGAGGACATAGCTTGCATACAAACACAGGCAGAAAAACAATTGTATACATAACCTTTCACAGTCAGAACAAAAAAGCCACCAAATTGACTACTGAGACCTTTTCAATTCAGGGAATTTTTTAAAAGGATTTCTTGCTTTGATTTGATGTGGCCTGGTAAAAACAAAATACCTTGGAGAGAACAGAGCATAAAGCTATTTCCAATACTACTCATGAAGATGGGTCTGAGGTAGAAAGGTGGTCATGGCTTTTCCTCTTCTGTAAAACTATTTTCCTTCTCAAAATAACTCTACTAAAATATATTTTTCCTAGATGAAAGAATCCTATAACAGCCAGTCTCTCCCCTTCCCACCTTGACAATTCCTCCATTCCCCCATCCAAAAATAATACTTATTTATATAGCACTTTTAATCTTCAAAGCACTTTACAGACACTAGCTAATTAAACCTCACAACACCTCTGAGAGGTAGGTAAGTATTACCATCCCATTTTACAGATGGGGAAAACTGAGGCAGAATGGTTAAATGCCTTGCCCATGGCTTCAGATGGAATCTGCATCAGAATCGGTATTAGAACCTGTGCTCAGACCACGCCTTAAGCATACACTGGTCAGTGAAAATTATGAATGTAGGACATTCTGGTAGGCACCGCCTCGGTGAAGATAATCAGCTATTAACAAATCCTGATGTTTTACCTGCATAGCCTCTAGAATCAGTATCAATAGAATTACCCAATTTGTAGGTTTTTCCAAGACCAGAGATTTTTCTTCAACAACATTTTAGGATATGAATTTGTTTCCTCTCATTATATCTGAATATTGATTATTGCATGCCATTTACCAATCAAATATGTGTTCTGAAATTAAAGCAAGTGTCCATGCAACACTGGAAACTCAACAGTGAAGGCAGAAGAACCCATCACCTGATTGCTAATTTGAATATTTGTATCATAAATCAGTGACACAACCTTCCCAAAATTATCCCTACCTTAAGCACAAATAAATGAACAACAAATTAGTTTTTCAAAAATAAAGAGCAAGACTGAATGAAAACGCCCAGGTGCCCTGAACTGGTTTAAAGAAAATGCTCCAGCCCTGATATTATTGGAGAAGGCTTCTTAATTTATTAGACATTTCCAAAAGGAATAAAAAAAATGTGTGTGTATGTTCAGATCTTATGTATAAGATCCTGTAACCGGTCTTTACTTTCCAAACTGGAGAATCAAGGCTTTAAAAAAATGTTTGGCACAACTTGGAACCACAAAGCTTTGTCTCTGGGGGAAAATAAAATTGCATTTAGTTAGAGAGATCTTATTAAAACAACTTAAAATATTGTTAAGTCTCTAAGTAGCTATCGCCTGATTTCTGAGTTGAAATATATCTTAAAAACAAAAACAACCTATTAGACAACATAAAATCCAGAAATGCCCTTTTGGTGCATAGCACTTATTGTAGTTTTAAAAGAGGGTCTACAATTGTTAAATGGAGCTTAGCCTTCACACATCACCAATGTGATTTTTTTGTTAAATAATAATTGTGCAAGTTATGTGAACTTGTTATTTTGCCAATCTTGGAGACAACTGAAGGGTCTTCAGAAATCTATCTGGTTAGATGACTGACACAATTATAAATTACCTGTACAGAACAGCGAATGTGTCAGAAAATAAATGTTTCTGCAATGTAAATGCAAAGAACTGAAAGGAATGTATAAATGTAACATTTTGCTCCAAACTCTATGCAGTTCTCTTTACTGTTATTAAAAAGAATGTATATAAAGCCCCCGCCCCCTTTCCCAATGCTATATATTTATACAAATCAATGACAAATGTATAATCGTTTCCAAATACTCCACTATTCATTAATTTACAGTTGCATAGAAAGGGAAGAAGAAGAAGAAAAAAGAACATATTATAAAAACACAACTTCCTCATCTTTGGGTATTCAGTGTTTTACTATTTCAAGTAGAACACACAATCAGAGCTGAACAGCATGTTCCAAGGTCCCATGCAGTCTTCTGACTAAGCAGAACTTGTGATTGGCATTTGTAGAAAAGGGCCATACTGCAGGTCAGGAAGTGTTGGTTGCCTTCGAAATGAATACTTCACATTGCCTATAGTGATGAGAAATAACAATGTCACAACAATATTTACATACACAGTCCTCTGTGCAGTGCCCTGAACACCCATGACAGAGTGCAAATATGAAATATTGAGGTAATTTAAAATAAATGGGGTATTCCAAGTTTTAGGCTTATAGGCACTGGATTCAGCAAAACACTTGTCCTGGCTTAACTATAAGCACATGCTAAAAATAAGCCTTTTAAAGTGCTTTGTGTTAAGTGCTTTAACAATTTTAACAATTTACCATTTAAGTTCTTGCTGAACCTCTAAATCTGGGCCAAAGATGGGCCACAGAAAACTTGTGGGCCTCCTGGGTATTACAACCATAGATGATAATGCTTAGCATTTATACAGGGACATGCCTTGCCCAAGCCTCATAGTGAGTCAGTGGCGGAGCTGGAATTAATACAGAGCTTCTAGCTTCATGCTCAATGCACTAGGCCGGGATACTTGCTTCCAAGTTCTGGATCCAGGCTGCTTCCTGTACTCAGGGAATAGCACCCATTCTCCAACGGGTGCGGAAATTGTGGAGTGACAGATTTGTAAGACTGGCCATCTTCTTACCAAACTGTATATCTACAAAAACTGAGGGTGTGGAACTTACATCAGAGAACTCACGGGGCATGTTTAAAGTCCTCCGAAAGCCTGTTAAAAAGTAAGGTTCTTCTCTGGAAAACAATGCAAGTTAAACTAAAGGGGAGGGGAGAGAGAGGAAATTAAAGGGACTGCAGCCCCAAGTTATTTAGTCATTGACTGTAAATCACTATTTAATTTATCCCCTTCAGAAATTATGATAATTTGGGAGAAGCCATGAAAATTAGACTATTTCTGTTATTTATATATGGTATTACTTTCTCATATAATTAGTATATATATTTACAGCATATGCTATTTTTGTTATGTTTCTGCAATTTATAACAGGAATTACTGAAGTTTTACTAGCAAACATTCCATCAAAGAAAAAAAGTGGCATCTGTTTTTGAATTACTGATACAAAAAATCAGTAGCATTTAAATCAAATTAGTTTGCTTTGTTTTTGTCAGCTGAATGTGTATACCTGAAAGCCAATAATTTGTTACAAAACCAAAGGAGCTCTTCTGCCTGTATTACAATAACACTACTGAAAGACTGCACCATGCAACATGTACCATACCTGCGGTCTGCCAGCGAGACTTGCTGTAAAAAAAAAAAAAAAAAAAAAAAAAAAAAAAAAAAAGTCAAAATACAAAAGTACAGAATAGTGCGTGAGTTAAATATTATTGTATTCAGAGAATATTGGCAACACAAGAAGAGGAAAATTTCATATTTGAACTTCATAAAATGTAAAAGAGCTGAATGGTGCTTTGAGAGCCAAGGCATAATTTTCTTAGCATCATAATTACTCTAATTTATCACATCATTGTAAACAATGAGCATCTGCGTTGCTGACAGTTAACACTTTGTGTCTTATATATCTATACAATATTTAAGATTGCTGCATTACGGTAGTGTGAACAATAAATGTGAGTCACTCTAGAGCAATCTGGATTCAGTTAAGAGTAATAATATAAATTTTATAAATACTGTGTTAACTATATGGATAGTTCACTATGAGTGCAACCATAACAACAACTGATGATCATCCCTTAGGAATCAAAGGCTATATGGACTTGTACACTAACTTCCTTAGGGTTATGCTAAAGGACCGGACCCCAATAATGCGCTCTCTGTTAAGTTCCACAATAATTGTTTCCAATTGATTTTCTTTGGTTACATTTTAACAGAAGAGCCAGTGCTCTATTTAGCAAGATTTACAAAGCATATTAATGAAGGTTAGTGAGAGACTCAACAACGTGGGAGCAAGAATAAAGGTCAGGGTGTGGGAGGGAAAGAAGCAAATAAACACACAGGAGTCTGTGAAATATCCTTGGCAAATATGCAGTGAGCTATATTCCACAGCTAACCCCAGGTATTAAACTGAATGCATTTCAGGAAGTCTTTTAGAAATTGCTAGAGAACAAACAGCCAAAATGAAATGGGGGTTCGGGGGGGAGAGGAAATCTCAGTCAGCGGTGTTTTCACAAAATAACCGTTTAGCAGTACGTTAATAAGGTTACAGGTCACAGGTTAATAAGTCAGTGTCATTAAAATCTCTAGCTACCCCTTTGTAACAAATTGGAACAGATTGTATTCACCAGCTTCCCCCCTTTGGTACATGCTAGTAAACTCAAGTGTTAAGACAGAGGTTGTGGCTAAACTGCACCCTTTTTGGTCTCTTTGTATTTATCTATTTTAAAGATACCAGTCTATCACAGCTGTATGTACAGGCCTGTGCTCCTGTGTAACACATCAGTGTACTAGTACAGAGCACATTTCATACCAACGTGGACATTCACAAAACCAGATAGCCAATAAAAACAGAATGCTCTACCAAGAGCGAGGATAGTCCAGTGGTTATGGCACTAGCCTAGGACTTGGGAGACCTGAGTTCAATTCCCTAATCTGCTACAGACTTCCTGGTGATCTTGGGCTAGTCGCTTAGGCTCTCTATGCCTCAGCTCCCCATTTGTAACATTAGGATAATAGAACTTTACTATCTCACAGAGGTTTTGTGAAAATAAATGCTATATCTATACTAGAGAGCTTACAGCAGCACAACTGAACCTATGCTGGTGGGTGAGGCAGCAGTGCGCATGCCCAGCAATGGAAATGTAGGCACGTAGTGGACTTTACCAGTGTAAATTTAAGGACCATGGGATTTTAGGAACATCTAGGGTTAGACAGAGGCTTAGCAGGGGTTTTGAGCATGTCAAGGTGTCTAGACTTTGCATCTAGATGCCTAAAGTGAGAGTTAGGCCCCTAAATCCTGTGGTTCTGACCCTAAGTGCCCTCAATTCCCAGTGAAGTTACAGGAAAGTGGTGGAATTGAGCAACTTGTAGGAGATGCTCAGTACCTCACAGAAGCAGACTTGGTGGCAGTTAGTGCAGAAGATATTTAATACTCCACATTACTGAAAAGATGGGATTGCTGAAGCATCGTGTACATTCAGTCCACATAAGCAATGTCCATTCAACTTTGTAAAGCACAAAGGACTTCGAGCTGGGCTAGTAACACACTATTACAAGGCTCCCATTAATTATAGTAGCTTGGGGAATCTGCTTTAGTCTGGAGGAACTCAATTCTTGTTTGCTGCAATAAATCCTCCAGTAGTAGTCACGGTCTATATACCTTTATGAAATGGTTATTAAAGAAGTATGTTACCTGACATTCTTTTGTCATAAAAAGCCCTCTAACTTGAGCTCTAATTATATGAAACCTGATCCAGGAGACAAAAGGAAAAAAAAATGGTGATAGAATACATAACAGAACATCTTCCCTCTCTCTAAAAAACAAAAAACCTGGATATTTTAATCTGCTTTCAGCAGCAGAGAGCCTCCCTTTCCCAGAGGGAAAACAGTTACCTATCTTTCTGTTACATGCGATTCTCTCAAGCACTTCAAAAAGAAGAACAGGAGTACTTGTGGCACCTTAGAGACTAACAAATTTATTAGAGCATAAGCTTTCGTGGACTACAGCCCACTTCTTCGGATATGCATCTTCGGATATGCATCCGAAGAAGTGGGCTGTAGTCCACGAAAGCTTATGCTCTAATAAATTTGTTAGTCTCTAAGGTGCCACAAGTACTCCTGTTCTTCTTTTTANTGTTCGATTTAAGAACACTTTCGCTGCAGATCTGACAAAACACAAAACAGGTACCAATGTGAGATTTCTAAAGATACTTTGGGTTGAGTGCTGTAGCTCTAAAAATCTGAATCTGCCTTCCAAAATCTGAGAGGGACGGGGTGTGGAGCATGCTTTCAGAAGTCCTAGAAGAGCAACACTCCGAAGTGGAGAACCCGAACTACCAAAAAAGAAAATCAACCTTCTGTTGGTGGCATCTGACTCAGACGATGAAAATGAATATATGTCAGTCTGCACTGCTTTGGATCATTATCAAGCAGAACCCGTCATCAACATGGACATATGTCCTCTGGAATGGTGGTTGAAGCATCAAGGGACATATGAATCTTTAGTGCATCTGGCATGTAAATATCTTCCGACTCCGGCTACAACAGTACCATGCAAAAGCCTGTTCTCACTTTCAGGTGACATTATAAACAAGAAGTAGGCAGCATTATCTTCCTCAAATGTAAACAAACCTGTTTGTCTGAGCGATTGGCTGAACAAGAAGTAGGACTGACTGGACTTGTAGGCTCTAAAGTTTTACATTGTTTTATTTTTGAATACGATGTTTTTTGTACATAATTCTACATTTGTAATTTCAATGTTCATGATAAAGAGAATGCACTACAGTACTTGTACTAGCTGAATTGAAAAATACTATTTCTTTTGGTTTTTACAGTGCAAATATTTGTAATAAAAATATAAAGCGAGTGCTGTACACTTTGTATTGTGTTTTGTAACTGAAATCAATATATTTGAAAATGTAGAAAACATCAATAAATATTTAAATAAATAGTATTCTCTTATTGTTTAATAGCTCGATTAATCTTGATTAATTTTTTTAATCGCTTGATAGCCCTTAATCTTAATCCTAGAAAGTAAGATCCCTGAGGGAGGTACTGCTTCTGTGCTAGTTGTCTGTACAATGCCTACCACAATAGAGCCCTAATCCATGTTTGGGATTTTTAGAAATTGCCATAACAATAATGAATAAGAAATAATTAGCATTTATATGTTTTGATTGCAAAGTTCAAAGCACTATAAATAACTAATTATATTAATTGCTGGGCAGTTGAAGAGCACAATTAAGGCTCATTAAGGTATAGGAGGAAAGACAGAGGGGTGCTGGAAGAACCACCACTTCACTCATTTGGATGCAAGGGAGCAGGGCAAGTGTTCCCCCTCTTCCTAGGGTCCTCCTTCACTGGGATTAGCAAGGAGAGGAAAGGAGGGCATCGGTCCATAATCAATTGAACGGTTATAATTCATAGACTGTTTCACAGCTGACATCCCAACAGAACAGCAAAATAAGCTATTACACTTCACCCATTGCTGTCATTAGTGGCTGTAAGAGACAATGCAACTCATCAAATGTGCACACAGCCCCCATACACTTTTATCATAAGTAGAACTCATCATCCAGTATTTATAACAGAAGTTATTCTGGAACACGCACTGAATAATACACATTAGATGCGTTTCACCCTTAAATTACCTCCCCTCTTGATCTGACCCCTTCTCCCCCAAACAGCAGAAGAAACCAAACTCCTTAATGAGGATGAATATTTTACTATGCTTCAATTTTTAAAACTGAACACTACTTTACAGTTAGAATGGTCTTAAACCTCCCTCTCCCATGACTTATTTGAACCAAACTTTTTGATTACTCAGTATGTAAGAACCACAACATAACCATTTTGCACCACTGTTGAGCAAAAGAATTAGCCTTTGGACCTACCGCTCACAAACTAAATCTTAGCCTGATGTACTTTTAAGTGAGTGAGATAGAGACCTAAAATAAGGTTTATAAATAAAACAGCAGGTGTAAAGTTTTATCTAAGTGGGGCTACTCTAGCTTCATGAAAGGGAAACATAAAAAAGCACAGCTTATTGGGCTGCAGTGAAGGAATTTCTCAAAGTGAATTTCTCAAAGGAAATTCTATTTTGAACTAACAGCACTAGTTAGCAAATAAGATCTTTGCAATGGTCACTGGTGAGACTTTGGCAAAAGTGGCTGACATCACCACTAGTAAACCCCAGGAGTTATATTGTGGCTAACAGCACCCTGCGGCGGGATGGGGGGGGGAAGATGTGGGGGACAACAGGAAGGGATCACATCATCTGGAAGGACTGTGACTAACTCTGTGAGGAATGCTCCGGTGGTGCTAGGGAAACTCATATCAGAGTGGGGGCTGAGTGCACCCTTTAATAGGATGCAGAACCACTATTACAAGCTCAGCTCCACTACTCCCCAAGGTAGAAAGAGCATGGAGTTTAGAGTTGCTGTGGGCAGTAGATTCTTCCACTCCTGTTCAGGCAAAGCACAGACTGGGATTATGGCTGTCTCTTGAACAGGAATGCAAGGGAGCTAAAGAACCTTCCATTCCCTGTGGATCTGAGCACGTCCAACCATGATCTAACCCCATATTGCTTTCACCATTGCATTACAGGCCTTCACAAAAGCAAAATAAAAAACATGGGAGGAGAGGATACTTTTTCTTTGCCTTTTCCATTCACTGCAGTGACAAAGAAACAGTCTTATGGCCAAATCTGAGCAGCACTGAGCACCAGCACTACCAACTGACTTCAGTGAGAGTTCCTGGAGCATAGCACCTCTCAGAATCAGGCCCTTAACATGCACTATAGTGGCCAGTAATCTAGCACTAACTCAGGACCTCAGGGGACTGTTGAAACAAGCCATGTTTTGCAAGATACTAATTTGCTTTCTCAAAACATGTAAAATACATTTTCTCTGATGCCATTCTTCAAAGACACGCAAAGTGTGTAGGAGAGATAAAGGGAGTGTTTTAATAGGGTTCAGTAGAGTTTGGGAAATAGAATACAACAGTGAGCAAATAGCTGACTTCTTTGGCAGGGATAAGAGATGAAAAAAAAAGTTGAGGGTTTTTTAAGTGGACATCCTGATTACTTTGTGGACATTTAAAACAAAGCTTTACAAAGATGCTATTGAACACCAGATTTTTTGAGCATTTATGGATGTTTTTGCTCTTGCTTAGCTAATACTGAAAACAAATTTGTTACATATTATAAACACGAGCTCCCTGCAACATCCCACTGCTAAGAACAATAGCATATACAAAATGCTGGCAGAACTAAAGGTATTCAATCTTGTGTGAACAGAGAATGTATTGACACTCAATAGGAAGAGAGGTCAGCAGATACATGTATTAACTGCTGTAAAGCGCTCACAGATGTCTGAAGTGCCTCCAGCTGTATAATCTTTTCTAGGGAGCCTTCACAGCACTGAAAGAGAGACCATGATTCTCTCTCCATCCCCACCCCCAGCCTTCCTACTTCTCCCCATTGCTGGTCCCGTCTCCATGCCTTTCCTTCGTGTCAACACAGTGTCTTTTCCATGGGGCATGGGAGAAGGATTTCCAAGGAAGGCAACTGAGCCTCACCCCTCGATGCTGGAAAGCCATCCACAGAGGGTGCTCTCCCTGGGTGAATTTAAGTGGCTCAATTTGGTCAGGCTCAGGAGGCAATGCCTGATGTCTGTGTCTCAATATTTTATATGGTTATATTGGATCTATTTGAAGATATTTTAATTGATGCTGGTTATATTTTAATTGCCTGTGAATTAAAGCAGAGAGGTGCTGTGTATTCACATGTTCATTTCTTATGGGCAAGTACAATCTAAGATTGGTGTTCCCCTGATCAGGAGGAGTCACTGCCTAGAAAATTGCACAGATTCCTGATCTGCGAGGTCAGTGGTGCGGTGAAGGACCCAATCCTGCAGCTCCTATTTTCCCCCAACTCTCACTAAATTCAAGAGAGATCTCTGGCACCCAGAATTCCAGGGGCTACATTTACTGCTGGTGTGAGTGAGCAAACTCTATTTACATCAGCAGAGAATCTCCATTTCTTCTTCTAGACACAAATGAAGATCCTGTTTGAAGCAATCTGCTTTTCTTAAAGTAGGCCACATTAGAGTGAATATTTTTTCTTTTTTAAACATAGGATGACTATGATTTCATTTGGCTTCATTTTATCACTCGCTACGTATGTTTAAGAGTTTCAAAGAACAGGATTACACAGCCATCACATCTTGGCAAACGTTCTTATCAAGGTTAAGCTTCATTTTTTTTGGTCAATATTCTGTGTATGACTTATTTACAAATAAGCTTCGGTCTCATATCTATACTGCTCTGCGTTAAGTTTCCAGAGAATGACAAGGAGAAAGACACAAGGGGGGGGGGGAGAAGGGGGGGAACGAGGGAGACAGATTTCACTATACTTAACACTTACAGCAGCAAGTAGGAAATGTGTTGTTGATTTGTTCCATGACATCTGTTAGATCTGTGCTGGTATCATGAGGTGGGCCTAACAAGTCATCTGCAGATATGAAAACAAGATGAGCAATGAATTTAATAAGGGGGTGGGGGGAAAAAAAAGAGACAATAGATTCTGAAAGTCATTCCCATCTAACCTACCGGCTAAATGCTCTTTTATATTTAAACTGAAACCCCCTACTTGAAGCATTTGTAATGTAATGTGCAGGAATTGCTCATTGATAATTGCGAGAATTAGGAGAGGAGGTGGAAGTTCAATTATCAATTTACAACTGATATCATTTTTCTATTATTAAGGCTTAACCACTGTGCCTGAGATTTAACCAAAGGAAATTGCCCACATGAAGCAGAATGTAAGAACTTACTGTTAAAATAAATAAATTATTCTCTCATCTTGTTAAGCATATTTGGCAGCTGCACATTTGAGATTCTGCTCTATTTTCAAACAATTTTTCATGTCATTTCCAAAACAAACAAATCTGAGATTTTTCAAAAAACATTTATCTTCCAGATAGTCTTTGTTCAATATGCATCAGCAAGCCCATCAAAGCAAATGTTTTTCAGGCCATTTGCTTGTTTCTTAAAGGGCTTGTTAAATTTAGCCAATGAAATGATTAGGGAAATCTGTTTGCTTCACTTTAGCAGTGTTATTACAAAGCATCATAAATAAATCTATCAATTTATGAAAACAGCATGACAAAAGTTCCATGTCACATTTACATTTTTTATGCTAATACTGAAAGAAAATGCCTTAATATGAAAAACAAAAGTCAATATCTTTTTTTAAATTGTTTCCACTGCATTGGAATCAGATTAGCTATAGTTCAATGATTTGCACACAAGGAGTGGTGGTTTCTCCCCTCTTAGCAAAGATTTAATCACTGAGGCCTTGAGTCAGGAGTTTACCCCTATTAAGGGCTTTAAGCCCGTGCTTAAGTTCAACTGAAGTCAATGCAAATTTGAATTAAGTGCTGTCCTGGTAGGGATGGATTTAAGCATGTGCTTCAGTGCTGTCCTGAATTGGACCCAGAGTCCTGTAGTAGTATAGCTCCATTACTTTTACAAAACACTACGTAGTACTACATCTATATAATACTATGGTAATTAAAATGTACATCAACTGTTAAAATAAATGAATAAAGTATGTTGATTGAACGAAGTCTGATGCATTAGTCTTGTTTTTTTAGTGTTTATCTGCAAAGGTTTTCCCAGTCATTCGTGCAAATTACTGAGGTTCCAATAGAGTAAGGTTTAAAATACCCGTTTAGGGTACGATGTGCAGAGGGACTGCATAACTTACGTCTCACTGAAGTCCTAACAAATAAAAGTCTTTTTTCATCAGAATGTCACTATAAGATGAAGAGGTTCATTATGCCCAGAATTGCATTTAGATCCAGGAAATGATACTACTTGCTGTCTTTACAGAAAGAGTGCTTTGCAGCCTATCCATATAATGTGAGATGCACACCACTGCTATAGGGATTTAATTCTTCCCTTGGTGTATTAAGGGATTGTGTCAGTAATTCCCCTTCTCAGTAATTCCCCCTCTATACCAAGTAGTATAGACTGTCATCCATTACTGATAAAAAACCAAGTCCTCTTTCCCCAAATCACACTATATTTTTCTTCTCATGATGCCCAGTTCTGAAAACTCTTACTATCAATTGCAGTGAGCTTTGCACCCAGCAGTGTTAGCTACAAATTTATAATGGGACTGATATTGTTACTTCAGGCACACATCAGTAAAACTGATAGCAACCATTTGTAGACAAACATGGCACAATATTCCACCAAAGTACTAACCTGTCTGATGAAACTGTGAGCTGGCGTCCTGATCAAGTGAGTAGCTGTGAGCAGAATACTGGGGTGAAGCACAGGAAGAGACTCCATTAACTCTGGAATCCGATTCAGGCTGAAAGAGGTTTAAGAAACAAAAATTCCATCATTATAGTAATGCAGAAATTTATGTAAATTACATATACCAAGTTGCCTGTGTGTGTATGTTGCTCCCTTTTTAATCATTGTCATCCATTTTTCTTCCTTTTCTCTTCTCATGTTATTTCTTGTTTCCTTTTAATTCTTCCCCACTCACCTCTGTTCAAACGTGGGTTGATCTTAGGAAGATATAGCTTCTAGGAAAATAATTTATAAAAAAGATTTGACCTTTCAATGTTGTCATAATCAGCCTCCAATTAGCTCCCTCACGTTAAGGCATTGTTTGGCTGTGCATGTGTTCCATCGAGAAACGATCTCCATTACACAAAACAGTCCACTCTTCTTGCCCAAACCCGTAGGTCAGGCCAGGAAGGGATAATATGAAAGGATCTTACAAAGAGGTTTGGGTCTTCCATTAGATTATCTTGGAAACCTTAGGACTGTTCAGTCTCGTATAACTTTATAAAATTCTCCCCATACACCAAGTCAAGCAAACACTAGTTTTCAATAAGAATTATGTCCAAATGAAGTTTCAAACTTCAGCTGCTTGTTATAGCCTGTTCTAAAATGCATGGAGTGTGCATTTTAAAAAATGTGTGTGCGCGTGTGTGTAGATATGAATATAGCTGCACTGCTTGGTAATAGCAACCATAATTTAGCTAAATGTAACCTCTCTGTAGGGGGAGAAATACCAAAGAAATTCAAAACAGTCGCAGTTAACTTCAAAAAGGGGAATCACTCAAAAATGAGAAGCAAGCTAAATGGAAATTAAAAGGAACAGTTACAAGAGTGAAAGCCCTGCAAGTTGCAGGGAAACATTTTTAAATCATCATCATAGAGGCTCAAACTAAAGGTATACTCCAAATTAAAAATACAACATTAGGAGGACCAAAAAAATGCCACCATGGCTAAACAGAAGAGTAAAAGAAGCAGTTAGAGACAAAAAGACATCCTTTAAAATTGGAAGTCATATCCTAGTGAGGAAAATAGAAAGAAGCATAAATCTCTGGCAAGTGTAAAAGTATAATTAGACAGGCCAAAAAATAATTTGAAGAGCAACTAGCAAAAGAGACAAAAACTAACAGCAAAAATGTTTTGAAGTACTTCAGAAGCAGGGAGCCTGCCAAGCAATCAGTGGTGGCACAGGACAACTGAGGTGCTAAAGAAGCACTAAAGGAAGACAAGACCATTTGGAGAAGTTAAATGAAGTCTTTGCATTGGTCTTCAATGCAGAGGCTGTCAGGGAGATTCCCCATACCTGAGCCATTCTTTTTAGAGGAGAAATCTGAAGAACTGTCCCAGATTGAGGGGTCAATATAGGTGGTTTTGGAACAAACTGATACATTAAACAGTAATAAATCACCAGCACCAGATGATATTCACCCAAGAGTTCTGAAGGAACTCAAATATGAAATTGCACAACTAACAACTGTGGTATGTAACCTATCGCTTAAAATAGGCCTCTGTATTAGATACCCCATGCAACTGTCTTCCCTCCAGAGTGAGTTGGCAGGATTTAGAGACTAGGACGTGGATAAGCAACACTCTCTTCTTCCCTTGTCAGCTGCTGTTGCTTTTCCACCCAGTGGTGGGAAAGACAAGGAGCCACAGGAAACCTCAGCCAGGCATCAACTTCCTTCTCCTGCACCCACCTCAGATATCTCTGCTAGGTACATCCTTACTCCACTAGTCAGAGAATAAGGGAAGCTAGCTCTCTGCTTTTAGCAAAAAGAGGGGGAGCTGTACTCTACCCCTGCTCCTCCTTATGGTCTAATCCTGTGCCCAGTGAAGTAACTGGCAAGCTCCCATTGACTTCAATAATGCAGAATCAGGCCCTGTATGAAACCTCTCTTCAGTAGATTAGTCAAGTAGGAAAAAACCACCACAGATTTGTAATGTCGCTAGTAACAGGGTCTTGTTTTTGTGTGGCATGGAACCTGTAGTTTCTAAAGGAGATGAAGAAGGAAAAGAAAATAGCCTTTTTATTTCTCTTCTTTACAATTAGAATGTCGGTGTCAAAACTGTCACATGCCAGTTCTGTCTCACCTCCATGTTTGGCACTATAATCAGACAGACAGACAAACAAACATGACAATGTTGTGTGATAGCTACCAATCCTTTGGGCTTGCTAAAATAAAAATAGCACGCTCACCTCTGAATTGTGGCCTGGAATAGGTGAATAAATATGTGAGAGTGATGCATATTTCTGCTACATTTATTCCCTAAAGAATTTCCTTCAACACTCTCAAATACAGATCAGACGGTTATGGCAGGACAATTTTTAAGTTTCATTAGTTTTCTCCCCACACATCTGTGTGTAGAGATACCCACTCTGCATCTACTGGAGAAAAAAGTATCAGTGCTTTCATTGACAGGTTATTAACCCAAAAAACGATCATGAGGCTACCCGCTGTAACCAGGCAACTGAGTAAGAAAAGACGGTCTTGCAGCTGACAGAAGACAGGAACATACAGATCATGAGAAATGCCAGTGATGGCAAAAAAAAAAAATTACTGTAAATAGGACAGTCTATTTTCAGACTAATACTAGTGATTATTATAAAGAAACATTGTGACAGTCCGCTAACCATCCATCTCATCAGCGGTGAAAAATGATCTCTTAAATCATATATTTTAAAAACAGATTTCTTTAAGGAAGTCAATAAAATTAAAGGAAAAGCAATAAATAAAATTTATTTGGACTTTCAAAAAGCTTTGATAAAAATCCCTCACAAGAAAACAAAGAAGGGACAGCGTTGAAGGTAAAGGTTTGTCATGGATTAGAAACTGGCTAAGAGACAGAAAACAAAGTAGGAATAAATGGTCAGTATGGAAGAAGGTTAATACGAACAAGGATCCACACTAGGACCAGTGGTGATAATAAATGCATTAATGATCTTTCACATAAAACAAAGCAAAGTAATGCACTCTTGAAAGTACAACTGGAATTATTCATAAACATGGATGTGTTCTAAGTGAATCATTGAGGAAAAAGACCAAGATGTCATTGTAGACAACTCGCTAAAAAAATCTGTTTCGTGTGTAGTAGCGGGTAAAAAAGCAAAGAAGATATTAGGCATTTGTTTAGAAAGGCATACCAAAACTATGGAAAATGTTATGTAAACCAGTGGTACACCCTCACCTTGAATATGGCACTCAGTTCTGACTACCCCACCTCAAGAAGGGCAAGAGCAGAAAGAGAAATGGCTTGGAAAAGGGCAGCCATGATGATTAGAAGCATCAAATGACTCTCATATGAAGACAAAGGGAAATTAGATCTATTTAGGTCAGAGAAGAGGTGACATGATAGATGAGTTTAAAATAATGAATTGTAGAGTGAAGGTGAATTGTGCTCTTCCATTTATCCAGTCAGAAAGAACCAGGGGGGACACAATAAAATTAAAAGGCAAACCTGCCACACGTAATTTTGTTATTGTTGCATGACACAGAATTCACCTTAACTGCCCAATGATATTATTGAGAAAAAGAGCTTATGAGGATTCCAAAAGGATTACACAATTATATGAACAGTAAGACTATCCACAGTTATATTGGACAGAATAAAGAGTTTTAAGGAATGTAAACCCTCATATTTTAGGATGCAGGCTAATTATTAACTATCTGCAGTTCTATAGAAACTTCCCTGATGAGCATGTTACTGCACAACCATCTATAAAGGAAGTTTAAAAAAATCTTCCCCTGAAGCACCAGGTAATGGCCACTGTCATCTCAAGATACTGGATTAGATGGATCACTGATAGGAAGAAACGGTTACTCACCTTCTTGTAACTGTTGTTCTTTGAGATGCGTTGCTCATATCCATTCCAATTAGGTGTGTGTGCCATGTACACAGTCGTCTGAAAGTTTTTCCACTTGCAGCACCCATCGGGTCAGCTGTGGAGCCCCCTGGAGTGGCACCTCTATGGAATTCAATATATGACCCTGCCGACCTGGTGCTTCCTCAGTTCTTTCTTGCCGGCTACTCTGACAGAGGGGAAGGCGGGTGGGTCTGGAATGGATATGAGCAACACATCTCAAAGAACAACAGAAGATGAGTAACTGCTTCTTCTTTGAGTGTTTGCTCATATCAATTCCAGTTAGGTGACTCCCAAGCCCTACCTCGGAGGTGGGGTCATAGTTATGGAACGACAGACTGGAGCACTGCTATGCCAAAGGCTGCATCGTCTCTAGCATGCTGGGTTATGGTGTAGTGAGTGGCAAATGTGTGCACTGAGGACCACATCGCCACCCTGCAAATTTCTTTAATTGGCACAATGCAGAACTCCCACAGCTAAAGGGCTTCCTAACAGAGGGGAAAGGAATGGGTGTCACCCTGCTTGTTTATGCAAAACATTGCAGTCATGTTGTCCGTCATGACTCCTGCACATTAACCACTCAAGTGGATCTGGAAGGTCTGTCACACTAATTGAACCACTCTCAGCTCCTTGATGTTGATGTGGAGCGTGAGCTCATCTTGAGACCAGAGGCCCTGCGTCTGAAGGTCCCCCAGATGAGGGCCCCACCCCAGCACCGACATGTACGTTACCAGGGACATGTCTTGTTAGTTGAGCCACCAGCCCATGAACTGGAGGACGTGACCCAGAAGAGTGACCACAGAGTCCAGACTGTCACATCCCGGGTGGTACGCTGACGCAAGCCAAATCTGGAGAGGTCTGAGATGCATCCTGGCATGTTGTACCATGTATGTACAAGATGTCATGTGACTGAATAGTCTCAGGCAGGCTTTTGTTGTGGCGGTGGGGTACCGTTGGAGACTTTGAATGGAGTCCGAGATAGTTAGAAAATGGGTCTCTGGCAGGAATGCTCTGGCACAACCTGAGTCCAGCACTGCCCTGATAAACTTTACCCTTTGAGTTGGTATCAGATTCGACTTGCTCTCGTTGAGAAGAAGGCCCAGCCTGATGAACATGGACCTCACGATATGTATCTGCATTTCTACCTGGTCCCTGGAGTGCCTCCAGAGCAGCTAGTCGTTGAGTTACGGATACACCTGCACCTGCCTCCGGCGAAAGAAGGCAGCAACGACTGATATGCACTTGGTGAATACCCGAGGGGCTGTGGACAGGCCGAAGGGGAGAAGCATAAACTGGAAGTGGTTGTTATTGACCACAAACCTGAGGTATCGTCTGTGAGCAGGATGTATGGACATATGAAAGTGCGTGTCCTGGAGATCAAAGGCGGCGAACCAGTCTCCCAGATCCAGAGAGGGGATGATCGAGTTCAGGGAGACCATGCGGAACTTCAGCTTCACCATGAATCTGTTGAGACCCCACAGATCTAGAATGGGTCTGAAACCCCCTTTGGCTTTGGGGATTAGGAAATAATGGGAGTAGAATCCCTTGTCCCTTAACTCCTGAGGAACCTCCTCCACTGCCCCTGCAGCGAGGAGCGCCCGCATCTCCTGGATAAGGAGTTGCTCATGAGAAAGGGTCCCTGAAGATGGATGGGGAAGGGAGGGTAAAGAGGGAGGGGAGAAGCAAAATTGGAGAGAATAGTCCACTTCTACCATGTGAAGAACCCAGCGGTCTGATGTTATTTGGGACCAAGCACACTAGAAGTGGGATAGACGGTTCAGAAAACAGAGTTGAGGATCTGGTCCATAGTCTGACATGCTGTCCCTGGACGCACCTTCAAAAGGCCTGCTTGGAGCCCGAAGAGGTGCACACGTGGCCTTGAGTGGACGAGGGCTGGGATGGCTTCCGCCTGCCATTCCTACCGCGCTTCCTAGAAAAATCCTGTCTAGGACAAGGTTGGTAGGGACATTGAGGGGGCTGTGGTTTAAAATATTTCCTCTGAGTAGCCGGGTGTGCACCTGCAGTGACTTCAGCGTAGCCCTTGAGTCTTTTAGACTATGCAGCCTGGAGTCAGTTTGTGCCTCAAATAATCCCACCCCATCAAAGGGCAGGTCTTGGAGGGTCTGCTGAACATCGGGTGGCAGACCCGAGGCCTGCAGCCATGAGCTCCTCCTCATGGCTATGCTGGAGGACAAGGTGCGCGCCGCTGAGTCTGCAGCGTTCAGTGAGGCCTGTAAAGAGGTCCACGCCACCGCTTTGCCCTCCTCAACAATAGTCCCAAACTCCTCCTGGACTCCGAGAAAGAGAACTAGATACATTCATGGAGGTTAAGGCCATTAATGGCTATTAGACAGGATGGGTAAGGAATGGTGTCCCTAGCCTCTGTTTGTCAGAGGGTGGAGATGGATGGCAGGAGAGAGATCACTTGATCATTACCTGTTAGGTTCATTCCCTCTGGGGCACCTGGCAATGGCCGCTGTCGGTAGACAGGATACTGGGCTTGATGGACCTTTGGTCTGACCCAGTATGGCCATTCTTATGAGCGTAACAGCTCCCTAAATTTTAGCATGGAGTTCCAGGAGTTGAAGCTGTACCTGCTCAGGATGCCTACTGTTAGCAATCCTAGAGCTGTAAGCCCCTGGTGGAATAGACCTTCCTGCCGAAAAGGTTGAGACCTTGACCGGTGCCAAGAACAGGACCGCTGCCAAGGCGGGGATTGGTGCCGGGATGGTGAGTGGTGCCACGAGTCCAACTGGTGCCACGAGTCCGAGCAGCGTGGTGAGATGGATCGGTGCCACGACTCAGAGTGGTGCCTCCTTGTTGATACCGGCGAGCAGTGCCTTGGAGATGCAGGCAGACGGAACATTGCTGGCTTGCCTTGGGATGGTGCTGCCTTTGGTGGCGTTGGAGGCTTGTAGCGGAGGGCCAGGGACCATGGTGCCATCATGGCAATGAGATCCCTTGCGGCCTCAAAAGTGTCTGGGGTGGATGGTAGCCCCACCTCTTCCACCACATGGCTTGGGGAGTCCAATGGCACCGGACTCAACGGTCCCCTTTGTGGGGCCGATGTCGACAGTGCTGGCTTCAAAGCTCTCGGTGCCTGGACACGCCCCATTGGCCAGCTCCGAAGGAGTGAGTCTCGAAGGTGGAAATCTGCTCCTACCCTGCTTCCATGGCGCCAGGGAATGGGACCATGGCCAGACAGTTCCCACCGACTTCGACACTGGGGAGTGGCGGTGGCGCTGGTCTCTGTGCCCAGCATCTTTCTGCGATGCTGCTTCTGCCACGAATGCCGGAGCGCTCTGCACCAATTAACTTTGTGCTGGGTCTTGCTGCGCCAACATGGATTGTGGTCTCAGCGCTGCCTCCATAAATGGAAGTCCTGCTCCTTTTTTGTTCTAGGGCGAAACTCTTCACAAATCCTGCACCTATTGGTTTGGTGCGTCTGCCCCAGACACTTTAGACAAGCGTCGTGGGGGTCGCCCAGTGGCTCGGGCTTACTGCAGGACTTGCAGGGTTTGAATCCTTGGATCTGAGGCCTGCCCCGAGTCCCAAAGGGGAGACGCCCGTTCCCAACAGCTAACCTCTATTAACATCAATAACTAATGTGACAGACCCAGACCAGTGGGATACAGGAGTCTGGTAGAGGGCAAATATACTGGTCACTGGATGAGTAGTTTTATGTTCCCTGAGTGACCAGAGCAGGGGCTGCACTAGAGTAATAAGGAACCTGCTAGAACCAGTTAAGGCAGGCAGGCTAATTAGGACACCTGGAGCCAGTTAAGAAGAAGCTGCTAGAATCAATTAAGGCAGGCTAATCAGGGTACCTGGGTTTTTAAAAGGAGCTCACTTTAGTTTGTGGTGCGAGTGTGAGGAGCTGGGAGCAAGAGGCGCAAGGAGTTGAGAGTGAGAGGGTGTGCTGCTGGAGGACTGAGGAGCACAAGCATTATCAGACACCAGGAGGAAGGTCCTGTGGTGAGAATAAGGAAGGTATTTGGAGGAGGCCATGGGGAAGTAGCCCAGGGAGTTGTAGTTGTCATGCAGCTGTTACAGGAGGCACTATAGACAGCTGCATCCCACAGGGCCCTGGGCTGGAACCCGGAGTAGAGGGCGGGCCCGGGTTCCCCCCAAACCTCCCAATTGACCTGGACTGTGGGTTCTTCCAGAGGGGAAGGTCTCTGGGCTGTTCCCTAACCCACATGGTGAATCTCTGAGGCAAGAAAATCCGCCAATAAGCACAGGACCCACCAAGATAGAGGAGGAACTTTGTCACACTAACTAGAACTACAACTAACATTAAAACTACAGCGAACTGAAAGGCTAGGAGAATGAGAGGAGAACTTGCTAAGCAAGCCACCGCAGTTCCAATGACCATCACTGGCAGCAAGAAGTAACTGAGGCAGCGCTGGGTCAGCAGGGTCATATATTGAGTGCAATAGAGGCACCACTGCAGGGGGCTCCAGAGCCGACCTGATGGGTGCTACTAGGGGAAAAAGCTTTCCGACGACAGTGCACGCAGTGCGCACACACCTAACTGGAATCAATATGAGCAATCACTTGAAGAAGAACCACTGCATCAATTCCCATTTTCCTATCTAAATATTTAAGCCACTTGAGTCTTGGTGAAAAAGCCCAAACAACAACAACAGCGAATGAAGCTGTAACAGTAAATTGAGTTTACCCACTTCTCATTTGGGGAATATGCCACTGTCCAGCCTGGAATACCAAAAAAAGTGGGTAAACTAAACACTACACCACTGAACTGAAGTCCTCTGTTAGCAGAATAGATACACCACTGTGGCAGGTGCATCCTAATACTGTTCTGCCAGGACTACCTGCAGAGATGAGAAAGTCGTTCAGTCTTTGGAACTGTTTATTTCTTGACCTTTCTTCCAGGACTGCCAACAAGGGTACGAATTAGTGCTTAGGTGCCAACAATAGAATAGAATAGAATGCCAAGTGTGATGTCTGTTTTATCTGATGTGGCCAACTGGTTCACTCAGAACTGGACTAAGACCACTCACTAGGCCCACCTAGGCCAGGGAATATTTGTCACATTGAACTAGGATTGATCTGAACTGGTGATCTAGAAGGGAAAGATGATGTATCATCTCTGCAAATTTCTTAAGTCCCCAGATCCAAAACAGTGCAATCAAAACAATGCTTAAAAGCTTTTACAGCTTTTTCTGTACCTAGACAAGACTTGCAATCTATAGAAGCTGTGTGTGCACATTTCAATAATTAAAAAACCCACCCCATAGTTATTGGCACTTTCAATAAAGTGGTAGGTTTCTCTACTGCAACATTCAGTTGTAGCTACACCATCATTTTACTGCACATACCGGATGTATATATGTGCTACTCGAAAGAGCTACTGAAAGAATTGTCTAGTTTTCCCCATTTTCCTTAGGAATTAATTTCTTCACTGCCTGTGAGACAAATCTCTTGGTCCTCTCTATCATTATAATTCTGAACAAAGGTGCAATGCCAACTTTAACAGCCAGATCAAGAATTGGGGAAAGGAGTGATAAGGAGAAGAGAGATAAGGGCTAGACAAGTGTATTGTGTGGATGGGGCCCACTGGCTGGAGGGGGATAGGGATATTTTTTCCTCACTTTTTATTTGTTTTGAGAAAATTGCTGCACTTATTTTTGTTATTTAAGTAGTTCTGAAACTTTCATAGATGTCAAAAATGCCTTGAGCTCTTGGAAAGACATTGTAAATCAATCAAGCCAGCCAGTCAGCCATATTAGCAGCATGTTGAACATGCCGGATAATTATGTGGTTTTTGGCAGGAGGGTGCCAAAACTAGCCGTTTTAGGGATAGAAAATGTTTTATTTGCCTCATATGACAGGCTTCACTGATGGGGGATTTCTGAAGCATCATTTTGCTTCAAGTTTTCCATCCCATCAATAAAACTGAAGACAACAGAGTAAGATAATTAAGGGAGAAATGTCTACAAAACATTCAAGGCATTTGCACTGAATGCCAAAAAATTCAACGCTGACATGAATGCCATCTCACAGGCATAAGAGTTGCGGGAGGGCACTGCCACTTATTGTACCTGCTCAAGCAGCTGTCGGAGCCGGTGAAGCTGAGACTCCAGCTGTTTATTGTGATCTTCCAATATTTGCATTCTGGCCTCCAAACGACCTTTGTGCTGCCTTAGGAGTTTGGCCTCAGCAATGAGCTCAGCATCTTCAGAAGTGTGCTGGGGAGACACAATGGAGTCTGGAGGGGAGGCAAGAGGGTTTATTCCTCTCCGAAGATGCTGTTCCTTTAGCTGCTCATATTCCACCTGGAGGCTCCTAACACAATTATAAAAAGAAAAAGGAGATTACATTTCATGACAGCTTATATGACAACATAATTTAATATATTTCCCCTAATTCAGTGAATCTTTTCATTATCTATAGCTGTGGAGCCGAAGTACCTTATACCAAGATAAAGTCTATGCTCAAAGTGTATGATAAATTAGACAGCTGCAGCACAAACAAGGAGGAGTGAAATTGCGACTTTGTTAGACTGTCTGATCACAGGCACAACAACTTAACTTACAAAGGGCCATCGTGAAGAGCTAACGCTCTGATCCGGTTTTCACCGGAAACTGACTCCAGTGCCCATTTTAGGCCCTTTTCTCATTATCTCCAAACAATGATTATGCAATGTGTGCATGATTAAAACAGAGTTAATGAAATGCCAGTTCAGACACTGCACGGGAAGATGACAAAACCTTTGCTCTTCCTCGAGGTCGGCAATGATGCGCTCCAACTCTCCCCGTTCTTCCTTTTCCACTGACTTCAGGATTTGTGCAGGACTCTGCGGTTGACTCACAGGTGATTCTCCTCCCAGAGTTTGACAGTACTGCTGGATGAGGGCATGTTCATCCTCTCTAGAGTAACAAAGCAACACAGATGGAAATAGCTCATGTAAATGTACTTGATACCACCAATGATCTAACAGCTTTGTGAAGTATGTCTTTTTAAAAAAGGCTTGCAGAGTCACATTTTAATGATTTGAAAAAATAGCTGCTTAAAAGCAGACTCCTTTGATGAGAGAAAAACCACAGCTGTGGTGGTTGGTAACCAAGAGGAGTTAAACACTCATATATGCGAATTACAAGCCACCTTTATGGACGGCAATGACTTCTCAAAGATGCATTAAGCCATCATCATGAAGGGCATCCTCTATTCTCACCAATGCATTTTGGTAATGTATTTAAGTGCTAATGAGAATTACGAACATAAATTGAGTGTGTATGTATGTTAAACCTTTTTCAACTGGGTACACTGCTGAGGCAAGGGCGTTTCTTGATCGCTC
The DNA here is from genome assembly GCF_013100865.1 of Trachemys scripta elegans. NCBI lineage: Eukaryota > Metazoa > Chordata > Testudines > Emydidae > Trachemys > Trachemys scripta. Next base: position 97,822,076 of record NC_048300.1, read on the forward strand.
GCTGCATACGCAGCAAAATCTGTACAGAAGACCATCGCTATTAGGTAACCTCCTAGAGACAATGCCAAAATATTCACAAACGTATGCAGTACTTTATTAGAGGATTGCTTCTACCAAGAACTAACTGGTGTAAGCTCATGGAGTAGCTGCTTCCAGTACGACTTCCTGTACACTAATTCCCATGTTAGAGTAAACTACTCACTGCCCATTACATGGGCTTCCACTGCTTGACTCTAGCTTGATTTACTCCTTGTTATTATGATATGAAAGTTTGGGGGTTTCAATCAAATACTTATATGTTACGTAACACAAAGTTCAGGTGATACACGAAGTCAAATATTTCCATTTGGCTACTTTAATTAGTTTTTAAATAGATACCAAAAAGGCACTGTCTAAATTACAAGTTTATTCATTAAGCACTGACATCTAAAATAGAACTTTTTAAAAAAGTGCTCCCAAAGCTGAGTTTTTATATGTTACAGTCCTATTCTGTCATTTCTGGTAAGATTTGATAATCTGTGAATTTTTACATAACATTTATAAGACACTGAAAAATGAAATTTACAAACAATAATTACTGACAGAACCCTCACGGTACTCCTACTAGCTGGTGTGACTGCAACAGATAAATACAACCTCACCAAAAAAAAAAAAAAAAAATGTAGTAGTTTTTTTATTTCAAACTCCACAATCATATTCATTCAGGACAGAGGAGATTTGCTCCACTTCTCTCTCACTGTGGCTACCCCACACGGAATATAGAGGACAGAGATTGGAAGTATTGATTTGTCCATTATAAGCAGCATACTCTTACAGATAACATTCCTGTTCAATGAACACCAGATAAAGGAAGAAATCTATTTAAGGAAAAGATGAATCTTTGCTATGTATCTCTCCCTCAACCTTCTGTCTGCCTTGCTAAATTATTGGTCTGAAAGGCAGGACCTTGTGTCTGCACTAACAAATCTCATGACAGTAATTAAGATAGATCTATTAGTGGCACTGGAGTTTTAATTCAGGGTTTCATGATGACAGAATGGCCTACAAGACAAGGAAGCAGCAAATGCACTCTGGCAAACAAATCTTTTGATATTGAGAATCCATTCCACTTTCCTCTCCAGAACTGATAGGGGATGGTAGGCAACAACCAGAATAAAAGCAAAGCATCAAAATTAACTCCTCAGCCTTTTTCAGTAGTTATTCCACTGAAGATTTTCAGCTTACTTTGATTCAAAATCAGGATCATGAAGATGGAGAAGTTATCAGACTGCACTGTAATGTTTAGTGCCTGCGCCATTTAGCAGAATGACAGCATTAAGATGTAAAAATGAGCTGCAGGAAGGTCAAACTTAAGAGAGGGGCATCTCACGTAACAAGCAATGGAAATCTGCACTTGAAACATGCTTTTGTGTGTGTGTGTGAGAATGTCTTTAAATAGGTGTGTATACATTGTATGCATAAGTATATGGAGAATAAGGGGCAAATGGGTGTAGTTTCCCACGTCTTTCAGAGCATTCAGTTTAAGCTCTAAAAAAAGATCAAGTCTTTTTGACAGAATCATTCTGAGCTCTGGTGTATTCATGATTCTATTTGATTGAGAAAATCAGATAATAAATTAAATCTTATGCACTAACCTGAATGTGCTGGTGATAATTATATTTCCCCCCTTGACCTAGCGTTGCTGTGAGAAATAGCAAAATCCTGAAGGTTCAACAGCATTGTCAAAAATTTTCTCTCTCTCTTTCACTGTTTGAGTGATTGGCTGAACAAAGAAGTAGGACTGATTGGACTTGTAGGCTCTAAAGTTTTATATAATTCTACATTCAAAAATAAAACTATGTAAAACTTTAGAGCCTACAAGTCCAATCAGTCCTACTTCTTTGTTCAGCCATCGCTTAAACAAACAAATTAGTTTGCATTTCCAGAAGATAATGCTGCCTGCGACTTGTTTACAATGGCACCTGAAAGTGAGAATAGGCATTTGCATGGCACTGTTGAAGCCGGCGTCGCAAGATATTTACATGGCAGATGTGCTAAAGATCCATATGTCTCTTGATGCTTCCACCATTCTAGACGATGTGTGTCCATGCTAATGACGGGTTCTGCTAGATAACGATCCAAAGAAGTGCGGACTGACGCATGTTCATTTTCATTATGTGAGTCAGATGCCACCAGCAGAAGGCTGATGTTCTTTTTTTGGCAGTTTGGGTTCTGTAGTTTCTGCATCAGAGTGTTGCTCTTTTAAGACTTCTGAAAGCATGCTCCACACCACGTCCCTCTCAGATTTTGGAAGGCACTTCAGATTCTTAACTCTTGGGTCAAGTGCTGTAGCTATCTTTTGAAATTTCACATTGGTACCTTCTTTGTGTTTTGTGAAATTTACAGTGAAAATGTTCTTAAAACAAACAACATGTACTGGGTCACCATCCGAGACTGATATAACATGAAATAAATGGCAGAATGTGGGTCAAACAGAGCAGGAGACATACAATTCTCCCCTAAGGAGTTTAGTCACAAATTTAACAACAGATTATTTTTTTAATGAGTGTCTTCAGCATGGAAGCATGTCCTCTGGAACGATGTCCGAAGCATGAAGAGGCATATGAATCTTTAGTGCATCTGGCATGTAAATAACTTGGGATATCAGCTACAACAGTGCCAAGTGAATGCCTGTTCTCACTTTCAGGTGACATTCTAATTAAGAAGTGGGCAGCATTATCTCCCGCAAATGTAAACAAACTTGTTTCGCTTAGCTATTGGCTTAACAAGAAGTAGGACTCAGTGGTCTTGTAGGCTCTAAAGTTTTACATTGTTTTGCTTTTGAGTGCAGTTATGTAACAAAAAATGATATTTGTAAGTTTCACTTTCATGATAGAGATTGCACTACAGTACTCATCTGAGGTGAATTGAAATTTGATACAATTTATCATTTTTACAGTGCAAAAATTTGTAATAAAAATAATATAAAGTGAGTACTGTACACTTTGTATTCTGTGTTGTAATTGAAATCAATATATTTGAAAATGTAGGAAAACATCCAAAATATGTAATAAATTTCAATTGGTAGTCTATTGTTTAACAGTGTGATTAATTGTAATTAATTTTTTTCATTGCAATTAATTTTTTTTAGTTAATCACATGAATTAACTGTGATTAATCGACAGCCCTAGCTAAAACCAAATTAACCTAGAAGAAAAATTAACAGGACCCCCTTATCCAAATGTTTAGAATATTCTTCCAGAATGTACTGTAGCAAAGGCTATGAAGGAAAAAAATTCTCCTCTCCTTTAACATATTTACATCAGGAAGATCCTAATATATTGTTTTAGGGACATTTTGGACGCTCTGCACTGGACACTTTCCATGCTTTCTAAAACTTGCTAATATGGCTTTAAATGAGGAAAATGTTTATATTTTAGTGAACTTCATGTTATATTGTCAGGTTATGAGAACTGAGTTTCAGGCAGAAGAGAAATTATAGTGTAGTCCAGGATAAGACAGAAGAAAAAGCAAATTCTCTGAAAAATGACCTCTGAACCATACAACATGTTCCAGAATTTTTCAATGTTAAAAGTGACTTTGCCCCTATTACAAGTTTGCAATAAACTGAAGGACTCTCAGGGACCAATAAAATAATATCAAAGAACAGAGCTCTGCTAATGAGAAGTACGGAATTTGATTTACAAATCAGTAATTATCTCCGGAGGCCCAGCAGAATGCACTAAGATAGAGGGATTTTGCCCAGATATGTTTATATTAGATGAGCCTGAGATGAAAATTTTTGACCTAAATTTCAGCCACCCCATAAAGTTCAAGTTATTCACATCCAGAGATTTCGTTTCTATGGTATATTGTATCTAAAAAACCTACAAATGGGCCTGAACCAAAATCCCAGGTATTACGGAAGTTCAGGACATGAATTGGGATCTGGAGCTGAATTTCACAGATGTCTTCTATATCTACAATGGGCCTGTGACAGAGGCCCATTGATGGTTCACCACTCTGTGTCATCGAGTCCTGTCAAGCCTGACATACTCACTATACCCAACACACTATTGTCATAATCTGAATCTAAAAGATTTCATGTAAGGTATCATATACAAACTGGTAAGATGCTGATACTGAATCATTGAGTGGTATATGTATGGGGTATGTACAAAGAATAATAAATATGTACTAGAATTATGTTTTTAAAATGTGTTTGGAAAGCAATGCACAAGCCCAATCTGCCTTAGATAAAGAATGTGCACTTGCTTGTCAAGTGGAGACAATGAAGGTACATTTACATAGAAGGTAAATAAAGCTAGCAAGCGGGGAAGAAGACAGCATGCTGCCCGTACCCCAGCAGAAGAGAGAAACTTTATCTGGGGAAATGCTACAGAACAACACATTTCAAGGGTTTACAGGGCCATACAAAGGGGGTCTGAATCTCAAATGATAAGCAATTGAATCAACTAATTGTATACTATATTACAGTATTATAAAAGTGTATTCAGTAAACCTGTGACACACTGTTGATTAATACCATTGTGAAATATATGCATTAACATTATATAAGGAATTATGGATACTCGCGGATATTATGCTTTAATGTGTGACCAAACACATGGAGAAACAGGTTTTCTCCCAGATAGGAAGGAGGACAGCTGCCTCCAATGTAAAATTAAGCATTATGGAATCAAAACAATGGAAGCCCTGTTTACATATGAATCAGTGGGGGAGGATGGGAAGTCAACAGGAAGAGAAGAACAGCAGGAAGACGTCCTGGTTCTTGTAACAGGGTCAGTAAACTTTGGGAGATATAAATGGAAACAGAAAGGCATTTTGGTATTCTTCACCTGAAGAGGTAAAGGAACTGAGCTCTGTGAAAGCTGACCAGACTCTCTGGCCAGGACCTATGTTGGAAAAGAGACTTGGTGAGAAACACTTCTTTGAACAAGAGACTGTAATTTATTAAATCAGGTTTTGGTCTTAGAAGTGTATTTTTACTTTTGTTTGCTTGCACCCCTTTCTATCTTTCTTCCTTATACTTGGTATCACTTAATCTTATGTCCTTTCATTAGATAAACTCGTTTTACTAATAATATAAACCAACACAGTGCTGTGATTGAAGTAAGAGTGTTTGTCAAATCCCAGCTAAATTAAAGAGCTGTTGCTTACTGCCTCTTTAAAGAGCAGCGAACTTAACTTCTGTGAGCATTCTGTAAGAGGGTGGACACGGCAGGGAGACATCTCTGGGGAACTCAGGAGTTGGGGTTCACTGTTTGTTACCTGTAAGACAAGGTCTGGGCTGGCAGAGTCATGAAGAGTTTGCTGGCAGGACAGACAAGCTGGTGTGTCAGGGAGCTGTCACACAGCTTAGCAGTAGCAAAACTTTCACCTGCTGAGGCTGAGAGGAGTAACAGTAACTCAGAATTCTGGAAACCCCAGCAGACTTTCACAGGGCCAAATCAAAATTTTAATCACTACACTTTTGAATTTTATGTGGGTTGAAATCTGGATCCAACTATTTCAGTTCAGGCACATCTCAAATAAAGCCTGAAAAATACCTGTAAACAGAACCAGGGCGCAACTGGAAAAACTGCCCTCCTTGACCCCTATGGCTCTGCTCTTACAAATACTTAATAACGTGTAACTTTTCTCTACAGGATCGGGACCTAAATTTGGAAGTCATCCCAGCATCATAATATACAGAATCTACTGAATTAACCTTTGTTATGAGACTTGTGACCAATTTCAGACCCAAGGGTTTTAAACGTTCAAAAGCTTAGGGCAAAAGAGGGAGATTTACAACAGTCAATAGATGAATTATGTTTTAAAGTTAGAATACATGGTGTCTCTGTCTCGCCACCTGATTAGACTCATTAATTGGGAAATATAGCAATTTAACAGCTTTCAATTTTTCCTTTTATGAATACACGCCAAAAGGCAGTGAGTTTGCAAGTTTTTCAAGTGAACCAAGAAAGGACAGCTCTCTGCATTCCAATCACTGATGAATTCACTAGTAAAGAAATATGTGAAACGGATTTAGTAGCTTAAAAATAATGAGAGCGAGAGAGCGCCAAGTGTGCAGGAGTATGGAGAAGACTTCAAGGTAAACTTAAATGTTTCTTTGAAACAAACTTTTTGCGATCTCAAATCACTAATGAAATTCATACTTAAACTTAATACATGATTAGGTTTTAAAATAATAATAAATAAATTCATTTTAAAAATGAAAGCGCTTTCTACCTAATGAAAGTCGAACAACAAAGATCTGTGTTTTTCCCCTGCAAGGGCTGATAATATCACAATTACCTAAAAAGAGCCAGGATCTATCTTCCAATGCTTGGATAGTTCACAAAGCTCACACTTTGGGTCTTGGCAAAGACATAACACATTTTTCAAATATTTTTGCTTAACAATGAAAAATTATTATTCATATTTAATCTACCAGGAATTTGATCTCTTTCTTTTTTATTCAGCACATCAGTTCATCTCAATTAAAATTTTTCACAAGCAAAATATCTCATAATGTTAACAACAACGTGGTCTTTTTAGTAAGCATGTCTACATGTAGATGAGCCAATAGCCGGCAAAATCAATATAATTGTTCTGCATAGGTAACAACACTGTTCTAGCACTGTATATTCCTTTAGTGAATAACTTTTTTCTTTTAAATTAATGGGCCAAGCTAGGAAAGGGACAAACTAGAATGAATTTATATGCGCCTTTCAGCTGAAATGACCCAATTTCTTGAGGCAGAACCACTTCACTAAATGACACATCAAGCTAAACAAACACTGCCAATTTATACCATTACTGCTTGGAAGCATGAAATTTATGCAGGCTTTTCTGGGTCCCATTTATTATCTCCTTTGATTGGGACTAAAATTCGGCACTGCAACCAATGAAGATTATATTAATTAGACATTTATAATCAAATAAGTTGGCCTTTCCCAGTAGCTCTAATTGCATGATTTACTTACACACTTCCTGTGGTGGAGCTGCTGTCCGTCAACAAGGAGCCATTGGTCCTTTCCATTTGAGCCAGCCTGAAAGAAAAGAGAAATGTGACTTTGGGAGACCAGGTGGAGAAATCAGACTGGGATCATTCTATTTGGGAGTATTCCAGATATGCCAATCCTTGCAGGTGATGAGGGTTGAACCCCTAAACTGCTGGCAGTTCACAGAAAAGACAATATGGATGGATGGATAACAAAAACATACTCTAATAACTAAGGTGTTCCAAGTATTTTAACATAGCTAGAAAATATGGTGGCATCCACAGAAAAGAGCGCTCGGTGGTCTGAACCACTGATACAGATGGACTTTTATGAGAAAACTTTATGAGAATTAACAAATTCTACCTGACCATTCATCTGCAGCAAGTACATTTTTTGGCAATCCAGTAGAAGACCATTAGATTTTCATTAGCATTATCACAATCATCGTGCAACCTCTGAAGCTATGCTCACATAAATACTATTGCACAATGGACAAACTGACCTATAAAGTATTAACAGACACATTCCTGGAAAAATCATAAATTAATATAGAATAACTGGGGAGCCATTGCCTGTATTTCCCATTTTAATGGAATTAATCTAAAAAGTTTGGGTATTACATTTTTATAAATTATGAATATAAATGTTTTTGTCATGCTATCTTGCAGATATGTTATCTTGTTATTGTATAGTTTGCACAGCGTTATGGAAAGAATAAGATAAAGAACACAGTATGAATCATTTAAATTGAATGCTCATGAAGCAAACATCATCTTGGTAATTTGTTTCTTTAAAGATGCATTAGAAATTGTTTCACGTCTATTCAGTAGTTGTCACTGCATAAAAGGAATACAAGACATTCTAGAAACATATAATCGTGTGTGTATATCAATGGGTGACACAGACAACTCCACTTATTACTCTGAATATTTCTATAGAACCACCCTCTTGGAGTCTACAAAATTCTAAGGATGTCTCTTAACATTTTCAAATCCAATAACTGACTGACAATAATGGAAGAAGCATTCTTTTATATATTTCCCATCTGTAAACGGCTTTCTGTTTTTTGCAATGCACTGTGCAATCTCGTAACTTCCTTCTGTAGCTTGATTTTTACTTACACTTAAGCTTTTAAAAACACTGCTTTGCTTCTCATATCCTGCTACTGCCTTTTTGATCGATTCAGTCTTGTCTGCTTCATCAAGAAAGGTTTTCTCATATTTTGTTTCAAAACGTTGAACACTTGATGTGCGACAAAACACTTTCACAACAGAAAGCACAAACACCACGGTCCTTCTTTTGAATAAATCCAAACATGTCTGTCCAAGAAGACTGAAATGAACGGACATCTAACTTTGTTTTCTTAGGAGCTGCCATTTTGTCAAATGTTCCCCTCAACTGTCAGTGGGTGAAAAAATGGCAACAGAGGGAATGCACAAGGTCAAATGCAGATGTAGTCTGATATAAGCAGCAAACCAGGACTTAAAAATATCCCAGTAGCCTATTTTTAATGTGGGGGATGCTGAGCCACACCCCCTCTTGCCCCTGTCTGCACCCCTCACTGCCCCAGGCTCGGGCCAGTGGGCCACAGCTGGGGGCGGCTGCAGAGTGCTGGGCTGAGGCCTGGAGCAGAGCCCCGGGCTGGCTGCCGGTACCCCGGGCCGGCAGCGGGCTGAGCGGAGCCGGCTGCCGGTACCCCAGGCCGGCAGCGGGCTGAGCGGGGCGGCCAGCAGACAGAACCCCAGGCCGGCAGCGGGCTGAGCGGGGCCGGCAGACGGAACCCCAGGCCGGCAGCGGGCTGAGCGGGGCCGGCTGCCGGTACCCCAGGCCGGCAGCGGGCTGAGCGGGGCGGCCAGCAGACGGAACCCCAGGCCGGCAGCGGGCTGAGCGGGGCCAGCAGATGGAACCCCAAACCGGCAGCGGGCTGAGCGGGGCCGGCAGACGGAACCCCAAACCGGCAGCGGTTCAGCCCGCTGTCAGTCTGGGGTTCCGTCCACCGGCTCCTGCCAGCCAAGGTCCTGGCCGCCGGCACCGCTCAGCCCAGCGCCGGCCTGGGGTTCTGTTCATCCAGGACCCCGGCTGGCAGCAGAGTGCCACTAAAAATAGCTCACATGCTGCCTTTGGCATGCGTGTCGCAGGTTGCCGACTCCTGGTCTAGAATTATGTTCTCTTGGTTGCTATTTATTATTTGTATGCTTCGCTGCTCCAGAAATTCTTAGCCCTTATCCTTGGGATATTGTGTTGGTCCTTAATTGCTGAATGTATGTTATGTTTATTAAACTCTGAGTTTTCTTTTCTGTTCAGGTAAACCAGAATTATGCTCAGGTTGCCCCATTTTTCATTTATATTGTATCTTTGAGGACAGTGTCGTCTTTCTTAGGGGTTAAATTGATTCAGCTTGGGCTGGGACAGTAGGCAAGGAGGGGTGTATCCCCCAGACCTGTGGGACTCAGTATGTAGCTGGGACAGAGAGACCAACCAGTAGAGGTCACCTGAAGTCTGCCTCAGAGGCAGCTCTAACGGTTGGACTACAGGAATGGAACATGGCTTGTGGTCCAGCCAATATATCTGACTAGGTACCCCATTTTGATTTTGGGGTCTACCAATCAGAATAAAAGGCTCGAGATTGAGCAGCTACAGCCAATTTTGCTTTTGCAGATTTGCTGCAAAGACCACCTTCATTCCTCTCCTTCATTTGTTTACATTCTTATTGATTTAATAAGGTTGTAAGCATTGTGTCTTGTACTGCGTCTTTGCTTGAGAGGTATCTTTCTGGCAAACTCCTAGAATGGAAAGATTAGGCAACCTACACAGAATAGTCACTGCCAGCCACTCATACAAAATATGTTACTATTTATAGTATGAACAATATTTGTTGAATAATATTTTAAAACACTCGACTCCTTCCTGAAGCAACTGAAAGTGGGAATTCAGCACAAGAGCTCAGGTCAATGATAAATGTTCTGTATTTTGAAAGAGAAATACCAGTTGGATCAATAACATAAAAGCAACCCAGTTTTAATATGCAGACATATAAAACTGACATGCAGCATATAAGGTGACCTACTGTGTCACTAAAATAATTTCACTTCTCTTAAGCATATATTAATAGAAGAAAAAGTTTAGTGAATTTAAGACGGTCCAGCTATACAAGTAATTAGCATTTTGTTTTCCTTTCTTAACATGCGAGGTACAGTTATAGTTCTGTAATCATCAAGGACCCATCCATCAGTAATATGTGGTTCAGAAAAAACTTCCAACTCTACTTTCTACAGCAATATGACCATAATCAGGATTGGTTAGACTAGTGTGGAGTCATCTCAAATGGGACTCATGGGATTATCTTTTGTAGGGTACCACTTACTGCTCTACAATATAAGCTTAAAGTGTGGTTTTCACCTGGGCTCTATGAATCAAAATCAAAGGTCAACAGGATGAATAAAGGACAGCCTAAAAATACCGACACATCACTCCGATGGAGGCCAACTTATTTCTTAAATCCAAGTTTCTTTGCTTTTGTCTGGTTTCAAGCTGAGCTCAATGGAGTTGTGCATGTTTTTGTGTGTAATTATATCACTGACCTATTTTTTATTGTCACATGGATATTGGTGCTACATTTTTCCACATGAATGGCACATTTCTGAGCAACTAAAGTGCTATGATTTTAGCCTTTACTAAACATAGAAATGTAAGGCTGGAAGGGACCTGAAGAGATCATCTAGTCCAGCTCCCTGTGCTGAGGCTGGACCAAGCATATTAAGATCAACCCTGTTGCGTGTTTGTCTGACCTGTTCTTAAACACCTCCAGTGATGGGGATTCTACAATCTCCCTTGCGATCCTATTCCAGAACTTAACTGTATCTTAGAGTTAGAAAGTTTTTCTTAAATCTCCCTTGCTGTAAATTAAGCCCATTACTTTTTGTCCTACCTTCAATGGGCATGGAGAACAATTGATCACAGTGCTGTTTGTTACTGCCCTTAATATATCTGAAGACTTATCAGGTCCCCACTCAGTCTTCTTTTTTCAACACTAATCATGCCCAGTTTTTTTAAAACTTTTTCTCCTCGGTCAGGTTTTCTAAACTTTGTATCATTTTTGTAGCTCTCCTCTGCACTCTCTCCAATTTGTTCACAACTTCCTTGACGTGTGGCACCCAAAACTGTACATAGTATTGCAGCAGATGTCTCCCCAGTGCTGAGCATAGCAAGACAATTACCCCCCATGTCTCCTGGAAATGCATAACAAAATTATATTAGCCTTTTTTGCAACTGCATCACATTGTTGGCTCATATTTAATTTGTGATCCACTGCCTTTTCAACAGTACTTATTTTCTAGCCAGTTATTCCCCATTTAGTATTTGTACTTTTGATTTTTCTTTCCTAAGTGTATCATGTGGCACATACCTTTATTGTTCATTTCAGATCAACTTATTAAGATCATTTTGAATTCTAATCCTCTCCTTGAAAGTGTTCACAACCCCTCCCAGCTTGGTGTCATCCATACATTTTATAAGCTACTCTTCACTCCATTGCAAGTCATTAATGAAAATGTTGAAAAGTACTGGAGCCAGGACAGACCCCCTACGGCACCCCACCAGATAAGTCATCCCAGTTTGACAGTGGCCCTTTGAGTATAGGCTTTCAACCAGTTATGCATCCACTTATAGTAATTTCATCTAGATCATATTTCCCTAGTTTGCTTATGATAATGTACTGTACTGTTAATGGCTAGAGGGGAAGGACAAAAACATTAATTATCAAATCAAAATGAGGAAGATGTGGCTGGTAATAGGTAGCACTTAAGAGTTACTCCCCCCACCCTTGTATGTATAATTGGTCCTTTTCTGATTGCATTTTCCTTTATTGCTACAATGTTTTTTTAAGATGGTTTTGAAGCTGTGTTTCTTTGTGGTGCATTTAGATAACAAATTCAATATCCCAAATTATTTGATTTTGACTAGCAGATATAAGCTCTGCATTGCCTTTAAAAACAAAAGAAATGAAATGTGAGGAGACTAGGTATTTCTGTTGCAGTGCATAAAGCAAAACTGGTAAGCTCCTGTTTTAGATACAAATCAGCTTCTTTGTTGTCTGAAGGTGAACTGTAAGCACATACCTCTAGGGTTGCTCCTGACCAGTGCTTAACTTCCCACTCTCCTGGGCGGAAAGAGTTGAACCGCCCACAAAGTCACTGCAGCACTCAGCAGAGCTTGGCAGTATAGCAACTCTGCCCTAGCAAAACACACTGGGGTACTGGCTCAGAGAATCTGTCACATAGTCCAATGGTTCTTAATCAGGGGTCTAGGGCCAGCGAGGGGCCGCAAGCAGGTTTCAGGGTGTCCACCAAGTAGGGCCAGTGTTAGACTTGCTGGGTCCCAAGGCAGAAAGCTGAAGCCCCACTACACGAATCTGAAGCCTGGAGCCCTGAGCCTCACCACCCAGGGCTGAAGCCGAAGCCTGAGCAATGTCGCTTTGTGGTGGCCCTTGTGGTGTGGGGCCCCAGGCAACTGTCCTCCTTGCTACCCCTAACGCCACTCTGGCTTTTATATGCAGAAAACGAGTTACTGTGGCACACGTGGGTCGTGAAGTTTTTATAGCATGTTGGGGGGAACCCCAGAAAGAAAAAGGTTGAGACACCCAACAGTCTATTTTAACAAATTGTTCATCTGACGTAGAATGAAAATTCACTATTTACAACTGGAGCTGCAAATACAAATTTACAAATACAGCTGTAGCCTCAAGTGAAAGGAGGGGAGGTTTACAAAATGGCTCTGAGGTTACTTCGCAGAAAATCATTTATGCTCCAAGAATTATGACTTATTCAATGAAAATTTTCTTTCAGAAAAGAATATATTGTATAGTAACTAAACAAGAAAATTTTATGTTAGGTCAGCAACTCTTTCCCCAAAGAGTTAGTATGCACAATGCAGAAATCTCTTAGAATTTCAAGACACCAGAGATGAAAAAGACCTAACCAATCCCTAGTCCTTCTTCCCAGATGATACAAGATTGTTCCCTAAGGAACTGTCAAAGAGTTTTGTCCCATCTACTTTTTCATTATTATGACTGAAATCACAGAGTTTCCACCGTATTTCTTGGGAGACTATTCTACAACCAAATATATTATTCTATCCTATCCTAAAAGTGGATGGAAGTAAATGCAATACTTCCTCAGTTAGTTTCAGAAGCAAATTAAATGGCAGTTTATTCCTTACTTATTTTACCCTCCGCTGAAGTTCAGTGGTTAAATTGATATTTGCAATTAGCAGCGATGACAAAATGAGTAATACCAGTATCTCAAAAACCTGAAGGAGAAATTATCTCTCTTTCCATGCTGGGTCTTTATTTATGAAGACTAGACATATTAGAAGGTAAGAGATGGAGAGCAGAGGGGAAACAAACTAACATCCTCAGAAACATCCCACAATAATTCTGCAACACTATCCATTCTATACTGATTAACGACAATTTTGATCTATGTATTTCATTCAATATCATTAAATTTTAGTTAGGATAACTCCCCAACTCTTGGGCTGGAAAGATTTAACTTACCTCTGGGTATTAAAAAGTCATGTGACTTAGTCATACCTTTTTAATAAATACTGTCCATTCAACATAACATACATTTCACGCTGCAGGAATCTATCCCAAAATGCAGAGTCTGTGTGTTTCTTACCTGGTGGCATACTGCTCTATCCTGGAGTGTGTGTCATCATGAAATAGCTGTGGAGACTGGGAGGGACTATTAAAAGAAAATAAGCACAAAAATGTTAGTAGTATCTAATGTAATATAATTACAGAGACAAGATAGGTTTTTTAAAAAAGTTAAGACTGATGAAATTGTCAAAAAAATAGGCTGTTATGTGGGCTTTTGGACAGGTGTGTATAACAGGTCATACAAATAGGTAAGCAACTAGTCAAATTAAGAAAACAATCAGCATATTCAGCTTTCTAGACACAAGAGTTGTGCATACTCACTCATATTGCTCTGGCCACATACTGATGAGTGTGATAGGACTGCAACGAAGAAAAAAAAAGAAAAGAAGAAAACCACAGAACAAAAACTTTAGTGCAATTAAGCAAGAATAAGGTGTAAAAGCACAAACTATCTACCAATCAGCCCGCCCAGATGATTTACATTAGCAACATCTATGACACAGAAAAGCAATAGCAACACAGACTGCAGTGTGCCATATGGAAGATAGGACAGTAACTGAAGCATATTTTTAAAAAAAGGGAGTTTTAAAAAATACACAAACACATCACACATTGAATTAATCATCTAAAACCATGTCTGGCCTGTTTAAATTTGGAATTTCTTCCATTTAATTGCTGGAACTTTTCTTTAAAGTTACCTGTGAAACTGAACTTATAACAACTTATTTGTAGAAAAATTAAAAGGCTAAAATCAAGGTCATTACTACAATATTTTTCTATTACATAGCAAATAATAAACAAAAATGCTATAAGGGAGAGGTTTTTTTTTTTTAAAGAGAAAATACTTAGGACTGTTTTATTGCTTATGGAAGGGAAGCTACAACCACCCTTTACAGAGAGACTATATGTATACTTCCCTCATAGTTTGACAATACACCTTTATCCTGACCTGCTGAAATATCCCTGCTATTCTAACCCTTGGCCACTCCTGACCATGGACTACCAATCGTGCCAGATGATATGCCACATTGTTCCATGGTTTTGTTTTTAAAATATGGACTACTGAGAGACTATTTTAAACAGGAAATATATTCACATTTGAAACCAGGGACCAGATTAAACCCTGATGTATATTTCAGGCCCTCAACAACCTTGAAATCTGGCCATTTGATCTTGTTTCTTAACCGCTTATCTCAGTCTTTTATTAATTATTATTATTAGGTGTTAAAAATACAGAGGTACTGTACTGGTTATGAAAGTGAATGACCGATAATGGCTACAGTCAAATATTCAGGCAAACCATGCATATATGTTTCACTATACAGAATAGTTTCATTCACTTTAAGACAAGTATTCTGTTTACAGCACTTGAAAATCCCAGGAAATAAAGGAAAGTCAATTAATGGAACTATTCTCGTTGCCTCTCTAATGCATCTTAATTTTGTTCTACTGAAAGGGGCCTCTCCTGATAAGTAGTTAAAAACAAACAAAACAAAAACTGTTCTCCATGAGAAAAGGTTAAGAAAAAAAAAAGAATTCCAACATCACTATTTGTTGAATTCCATGACTTTATGGCAACATATTTATACAACCAAAGTTTAAAATTATTTCTAGAAAACAAGCAAGGAAATTAAGATAAAACAAAAAAGGGTTCACAAAAAATATTCCCTCACTGAGGTTCTGCTACTGTTGCTCCACATAATTTTTGTTTTTGATGTTTTTTTTTTAAGGGTGGAAGAGGCTTGTGAACCACATGGCAGAGATCATGCTTCATTCAAACTTACGCCTCCAAGTTATCGCCTTCAAGAACTGTTTGCACAGGAAGGTAGCCAAGTCGTGGGTGCTTAGCAAAATACTTCTTTGACCGGAACTTGTTCTTCAGCACCTTAGTGAAGTCGCGTACATCTTCTCCAGATGTTGTCTAGAACAGTAGAGAAATAAAATTAAACTTTACTAATTGGCACTGGTTTATATCTTAAAGAATGCTGGAAGAGGACATACGGGGGAATTTCTAAAAGCTGGTGATTTTATACTCTATGAATGGCCTGAAATGTACATTAGCAACAGTGAAAAAATGCATCTCCAAGATTTGTTATGCTGGCTTGAAAACCCACAGTGCTTAAACCTGTTAACAATTAATACACAAGGTTTCTTTATATTTTATGAAACGATGGATAATAAAAACTAGAATAGTTACAAGCCTAAAAAGGCATCAAATTATAATCAAAACTATAAAAAGTAACAAGCTATTTTGTTTAGAAACAATTAAAGTCAATTCTACTCACAAAAAAGTATTGTGTTCTTTTAACTATATAAAGCAGTTATGATGATGTATTCTATAGGACTTGCTTCTCTAACCCTTCTCCCCATTTACATGTCTGAATGCTGGTAGGGTAGGAAAGTCTCTTATGTGACCCTGTTGATAAAGTACACATCTACTCCGATATAATGCGACCCGATATAACATGAATTCGGATATAACACGGTAAAGCAGCTCTCCGGGGGGGGCGAGGGGGCGGGGCTGCACACTCCGGCGGATCAAAGCAAGTTTGATATAATGCGGTTTCACCTATAATGTGGTAAGATTTTTGGGCTCCCGAGGACAGCGTTATATCGGGGTAGAGGTGTATATGCTAATGCACTCTACTTTTGCGAAAGTACCATAGAGTTTTGAATGATCTCTCCATTGTAAGATTGAACTGAAGAGAGCAACACAAGCAGTAGATTGCCCACTCAGATTCCATGCTGGGTCACTGATTTAATACTGCCTTTAAAAAAAATAGGTACTATCTGCTCAATCATAAGAACTCCTCTGCCTGCAACACCTGAGTTTTCCTTGGATGCTTCCTAGTCAAGTTACCAGAACTTATCCTACTTCTCCTTATTTGTATAACAGTAGCTCCTAGAGGCCCAAACTAAAACTAAGGCTCCATTATACGAAGCTGTATAAAGACCTAGTAAGAGGCAGTCCCTGACCTGAAGAGCTTACATTCTAAGCATATGTCCACACTGCAGTATAACAGCCGTGGATGGTCCACATCAGCTGACTTGGGCCCGCGGAACTTGGGCTGAGGGGCTATAAAACTGCAGTATAGATGCTGAAACTCAGGCTGGATAGAGCCCAGACTCTGAGACCTCATGAGGTGGGAGGGTCCCAGTCTCCAGCCCGAGCCCAGAAGTCTATACTGCAACTTTATGCAATTTACAGAAGCTCCACAAGCCCAAGTCAGTTGACATGGGCCAGCTACAGCTGTGTTATTGCAGTGCAGACATACCCAAAATAGAAAGCCAGGCAAAGGGTGGACTGGAAAAAGACAGAACAGTGAAGTGATTTGCCGAAGGTCACACAATAGGTCTGAATCAGGAATATAACCCTGGTGTCTTATGACTTCCAGTCTAGTGCCCTATTCACCAGACCCCAAGAGCCTAAACAAGATTATAGCCATCAATACTCAGAGGCTTTTTATTTTTCCCTGTTCATGCTGTCCTTTTCAAATTGGCACACATTCATTTTGCATCTGTGTTTGGAATGACTGCTTTTAACAACATTATCTAGATCGATTTTAATTTGAATGATGATGGCAACATCTCTTTCAATAGAGTTCAGTAACTTCTGCTAAAGAAACAGCCGAAAGAGTATAAAACATGTTGATGAGTCTTACATGAAAGTGACTATTTCAAAAAAACTCAGAAAGGGAGTTGTAATTTTTTTTAAAACTTATACTTAAATGAATAGAGCTGTTCCCATCTGTTCTAGCTATAACATCTTCAGCATGCTTCTAATTGCTGTACCAAAAACCAAAACCAACCTAACAAAAAATGACTATTTCCTTCCAAAAGCAGCTGTTCATTGAATATCACAGTGGAATCCATTGGTTTACATACAAAAGTACTCTTTCCAAATGGTTCTAGGTGTTTTCTCCTCACTACAAGTTATAAAATTACATGAAACACCATGTAAAAAGCAACAGAGGGTCCTGTGGCACCTTTAAGACTAACAGAAGTATTGGAGCATAAGCTTGCGTCTGATGAAGTGGGCATTCACCCACGAAAGCTTATGCTCCCAATACTTCTGTTAGTCTTAAAGGTGCCACAGGACCCTCTGTTGCTTTTT